>NC_044918.1:29140299-29264198 GCF_003576645.1 Ipomoea triloba
TTTTTTTTTTTTTTTTTTTTTTTTTTCCCAAAGGGGGGGGGGGGGGGATACAAAAACGTTAGGCACACTCTTCGCTAGTCTTGGAATTGCCTATCATCAATCCCGTGCTTATAGACATGAGCAAAATGTTAGGGAGATACAAAAACGTTAGGCACACTCTTCGCTAGTCTTGGAATTGCCTATCATCGATCTCATGCTTATAGACATGAGCAAAATGGGCATGTTGGAAGATGCCATAGGCATATTGTCGAAACCGGTCTCATGTTACTTGCCCAAGCCTTTGTACCCCCTAGATTCTGGGCTTATTCTTATTAAACTGTAGTTTTCTAATCAATCGTATGCCCTCCACAACATTAAACAACCTGAGCCCTTATAGCATACTTTACAAAAGAAATCTTGACTACTCATTCCTCTGTGTATTTGGTTGTCTTTGTTTAACCTATTTTCGTATTTACAATAGACATAAAATAGAGTTTCATTCTGCCTCGTCTGTCTTTTTCAGGTTCCTAATTCATTTAGAGGATATCATTGTCTGAATCTCAATACTAGAAAAATTCTTACTGTTTGCAATGTTCGATTTGATGAGAATATTTTTCCTTTTGCAGCTACAAAGTCTCCACATGGTACTTACTCATGCTTGTGATGCAATGCCATGTGCTATCGTCAACACACAAAGGGAAACAACTTGTCAAAAAATCGACACGAGTGTATCGCCAACGTGTCGCAGATCTAGAAGGGGACACGACCATGACACGCCAATGGCATGGTCGTGTCCCCAATCTCCCCTCCCCCTGGAAATTTTTCTTCATGATCACCCTCCAGCTATTCCTTCTAAGCCTGAGTGACGTCGACCACCACGCTCAACTCAACGTACACATCCTATGGTCCTCCGACACATGACTCGTGAATCTATAGGTAACAAAGCTATAATTGTATATTTTCATGTATAGATGACTCTGGACCCACATGCCATTCCTAGGCCGTAAAGAGACCCGAATAACGAACAACAATAGACGAAGAATTTTGCTCTCGTTCACAACAATACTTGGAAGTTGGTTCCACATGAACGAGATATGAACGTCATTGGATGCAAATGGGTTTTTAGAATCAAGAAAAAAGTTAATGGGCAATTGAACGATATAAAGTCAAACTTGTTGCAAAAGAATTCAATCAAGTTGAAGGAGAAGATTATTTTGACACTTTCAGTCTGGTGGTCAAACCAATTACAAATTGATTATTTTGACGATTTTGAAATTTCATGGAATAAAAAAAAAAGATATTCAAAATTTAAATCCACGTACTAGTTAGACTGAACCAAAAGTTCAAAAGATAATGAATATGTAAATTTTAGCAAATAATCTACCATGCATATATATTAATCGTAAAGGGTGACTAGATCTCATATACCTTCCCGAACTTGGACCGAATATATATACCGATGTTCCTTAATGTAAGAAGTGTGGGAGACCTAACGGTGTAAAAGATAAGAATCCATAGAAGCTAAATATATTAAAGACACTTAACTTTGTTACTATTGAAATCTCCTAAAGACACTTAACTTTGTTACTATTGAAATCTCCTAAAAAATTTTGACTCTTGAAGACATTCGTCTACAAGGTGAAAAAACCCTTTTTTTTAGTACTACTTGCCTCCACTATGGCTCGAACTCACCCCCTTCTATATGGGTGTAACCGGGTTCCACTAGACCACAAGTTCATTGGCAATTACTAAAGATAATTGGTGCTTCAGAACTACTTTTTGTGTGTGCGCTTTCCTTTTCTTTTTCGTCGAATCAATACTAAACGACAGACGGTAAAAAATGCTACTCTCGAAAGAAATTCTTAGCATTTTCTGTATTCATAGCAACATTGAACATTATTCGGAAGACTCACAAGAATATAAGAATGGGGAAAACGTCAAGAAAATTAAATATTTGCATTGATTTATAAATGCTACACATGGAAATAAATAAGCAATTGAAAACAATGATAAAAGCCTCGTGATGTCCATTGTTATTGCGGGTCCCACCCTCTCTAAAGAAATAGACAAAGCTTTAGCCATTGAAAATTTAGAAAGTAAACCATCATCCCTCCCGTATATATCATCAACATCAACTATGACATGGCTGACCCCCCAAATTTTAACACACTTCCTTATCTTCTACGTAAAACATTGATCATGAGTATTAATTCACCACATATAATAACTAATAATGAAGTGTTATGATGCATATGATATTAGGCAAAAACATGTATGAGATCAGAATCATTATCGATGAAACAGGTCGGATTCTAAACAATGGAGTGTGTAAATATCACAATTACAACTATAAATTTATACTCCGTAATATTATATTTATCATTAGAGTAAACTCATTTGTTGGATTTTTTAAAAAGTTTTTGTCAGTCCACTAAGAATAGTATTATAATTTCTATCATAAGTAACAAACAACTATATATATATGCTAGATTCGACCCGTCTCACGAATTAATATCCATGAAACGGTCTCACACAAGTGTGACTCATAATATTACGGTATCATAAATTATATTTATCGATGAAAATTGTACTAAATAAATTTTCTATTTTATTTTATCTTATTATTCATGTTTATTAATATTCATTAGTCAAACTCTTTTTTTTTTATCTTCTTTAACATTTTAAAAATAATTTTAGAACTTAGTTTTTTTTTTTGTGTGTGTAATTACTCTATAAATGTTAAATATGTAAATTTTATAGGCTAATACTAAATTAAATATTAAAATAAAAAATTAGATTGTAAAAAATAACAAGAGTCAAGTGTCATTAACTAAACCAGAAACATAGAATATAAAAATATAAAATAAAGAAGTAAAGTTTTATCAACACAATATTTACTCACAATACTGTAAAATTTCTTGATAATTAAGTTTACATTACAAATCTCAAACACTAATGATTTCCAACGTAACTATGACAAAATTCTCCTCATTTTTCAAGCGTCTATGGTATGTACAACTATAGCCAACATGGAAAATTAAGGCAATTAAAACCATTAGCCAAATTCTGCTTAGAAAATTAAACTAATCTTTAACAGAATAACTAATGCTAGGCTCACTCCTTTGATAGAATAAGATAAGAGCAGGTGTTGCATTCACTATTCTTCTCCCAAAAGGTTGAATCTCTAATCCCAAAAACTTCACATCCCGACCTGACAAAACATTGGAAGGATATAAATCCCGGTGACTCATTGATTCAGCAGACAAGGCTATGCTGGTGAGCAAAAGAGATCTGCCCGCTTTGGGCATGATCTCACACACACACAAGAGTGCGAAAATAACATGGTAATATATTTCATAACTAGTAAAAAGTTAGGAAAATAACACTTTTACCTCTCTTGAATTATTTCACTTTTGTAAATTTAGTCCATGTTAATTGATTTAAGCAGACTTAGTCCCTTAATTGTCCATTATGTTACACTTTCTGTCACCGGTATTATATATATAATTATCAAACTTCATTAACAACCTCTTTTTTATGATGTTATTTTTGTTATTTAGAATCAATATTCATCGTTAAAGTCTCATTCTTTCTATGTGAACGTCATTTTTTAACCGTGAATATTGATTCTAAAGGATAAAAATAACATCATATGTTAATAAATTTAATAATTATCTAATACTAGAGACTAAAAGTGCAACATTATAAACAATTAAAGACTAAATTTGTTTAAATTAATTTACAAGGGCCAAAATTTAAAAGTGAAACAATTCAGGGCTCAAGTATTATTTTTTTCCCGTAAAAATTTTATATTTCAAGGTAAAAAAAAAAAAAAAAAGAAGTTTTATTTTCAAGTAGGACACTGTAAAAAAACATTTAAATATTAAATATTTGGCACAGTACGATATTTTACTGAATTAATATTTTAATTTGGATTTGGCCAATAGTTAAAGCTGCCTGCATTCACCTGAAATCATTGGCGATACGCATGCTCGTTAAGCGTGGGATATGCAGTCAAAAGACGACGTCGTTACGGCCACACTCGCATGATCTTTGCAACTCAACATCTTTATGAAATCCCACGAAGATTTCCGTTCATTCCTCATCGACGGCGAGTTCCGGCCTGTTTCCGACGAGCTCCGGTCATCAATGTGAAACATTGGGCTAACAGTCCGGCGGACTTGCCGGTTCTTGATATCCTGGAGATCCATCTCCGGTGGGAACTTTACAAGCCCAAACATCAAAGCATACCATCTCGGCTTCTGCGGTTTTAGCCCAGCCGCCGGCGAAACATTATCGGGCTTCGACGAGCTCCGATCAAGCTCCGACGAACACAAACTCGGAGTCCGACGAAGCTTCTTGTAATCCAAAGATCGGCTGCTCCTCGGGAGCTGCCATCTGCCACTCTTTGACCCGTTTCGAGGAATCGACGACAAAGACTCGCATCTCCGGCCATGGAAGCTCTGCAATTTCCGGCCGTCTCCATCGGCACTTCTCTGGGCTTGACCCTTCAAAGCCATGACTTTGCCGCAGAAAATTATTTCTTCAGCATGGGATGTCTCTGACTCGGATGTGAAATCGCTGAAGAACTCAAAAAGGTCGACGACGGGATCAGAGGGCAATCGGCGATCATGGATTCCGCCGTCGTTCTCCGCCGCATCGGTGTTCGCTGTTGGGAAATTGTTAAGGGAGATTGTCTCGAGTTCTTCTTCTTCTTCTTGGAAATTATGCTTGTCACTTTCATCCATTTTTAGAGAAAAATAAGAGAGGGGGAAAGAAAGGATGGCAGGCAGTAGGTGTGAGAGAGGAATTGATTCATTGAATTATAGGAAACATAGATATAGACGTAGGAAATTGTTTTAGGAGCATCACACGCATGATCAAATGGTTGTACGGCACTTTTTTTTAGTCAAAAATTTGTGTGAGAGATGCGTCTAAGTTATAAATAATTAGCTGTGTAAATTGTAAGCATATAACCAAATTAGACTAACCTCCAGCCATAGTTGTCTTTAGAATTGCCTTTGTATGATATTGTTGTATGTGTTGATAGTGATAGTATTCCAGCAGAGTGTCTGGTAGAATGGCTCCCACTTGTCTCAGGTTCAATATAGATGGTGTATGAAGTAGTAACCTGAGCAGTGGGGACCTCTGGCTTATATACCTATAGAACCATCAATATAGGTAATTGTAACGGTTTCCGTTACTTGGAACCACATAATGACTATTTGAAAGCCATCATTACTTGCACCATTAATTTCCCTTAATAGAAATGTTACATTCTCCCACTTGGTGCAAGTACAAACTCAAAGAAAACAAAGAAACATGAACTATAGAGATACGTCCTCTTAAGGTGAGTAGCATCTACTATAATCACAATGTAACTTGTTCTCTAAGCATTTTTGTGGTAAACAAACTTAATGGATAAACCTTATGTTTATTCCAGGTCCGAATATATTTTCTCAACAAAATGTGTGCACAATATATTAACGAGAAAATATCTGAATGCTTTAAGAATTTCATATAACAATAACTGTATGTATACAAACTTTACAAAGTGGGCGCAAGTCCCATTTTCTCAACAAAATTCCTAAACTTGAATGGTGTCATGCCTTTAGTTAGGGGATCAGCAATCATCAACTCAGTGCTTATGTGCTCAATGACCACTTTCTTATCTTTAACACGTTCCCTTATGGCTAAGTACTTGGTGTCGATATGCTTGCTTCGACTCCCACTCTTATTGTTCTTAGCCAGGAAAACCGCAGCTGAGTTGTCACAATAAACCTTTAACGGCTTAGAAATAGAATCCATAATTCTAAGCCCTGAAATGAAATTCTTAAGCCATACACCTTGAGATGTAGCCTCAAAACAAGAAACGAACTCGGCTTCCATGGTTGAAGTGGTGACAAGGGTTTGTTTAACACTTCTCCATGAAATAGCTCCACCGGCCATAAGGAAAATGTTTCCCGAAGTTGATTTCCGAGAATCAACGCAACCGGCAAAGTCCGAGTCAGAGTACCCAACAATGCCCAATGTGTTCATTTTCCTGAACACAAGCTTATAATCCTTAGTACCTTTGAGATACCTCAAAACCTTCTTTGCAGCTCTCCAGTAGTCTAAACCCGGATCACTTTGATATCGTCCCAGCATTCCAACAGCAAAGGCGATGTCCGGCCTAGTACAGACTTGAACATACCCGAGACAACCAACAACCGAAGCATAGGGAATATTCTTCATAGATTCTCTTTCAAAATCATTCTTTGGACACTGGTCCAAACAGAATTTATCACCTCTCACAATTGGAGCTGGACTCGGTGAACAATCTTCCATCCGAAATCTTTCTAAGACTTTGTTAATATAGGTTTCCTGCGATAGTCCCAGAATGCCCCGGGATCTATCCCTATGGATCTTTATGCCAATGACATAAGATGCCTCGCCCATATCTTTCATATCAAAGTTCTTAGAAAGGAATTGTTTAACCTCGTGCAGCATTCCTTTATCATTTGATGCAAGTAAAATATCATCCACATATAAAACAAGAAAACAAATTTTACTCCCACTTGTCTTTTGGTATATGCAATGATCTAGGATATTTTCAACAAAACCATATGATGAAATGACTCCGTCAAACTTGATATACCATTGGCGGGAGGCTTGTTTTAAACCATAAATGGATTTTTTGAGCTTGCAAACCAAATGATTGCCTTCACTAGAAGAGAATCCTTCAGGTTGTTTCATATAAACCACCTCTTCTAGATCACCATTTAGGAATGCCGTTTTCACATCCATTTGTTGCAATTCAAGATTGAAATGTGCAACCAAAGCCAAAATTATGCAAAGTGAATCTTTCTTTGATACAGGAGAAAAAGTCTCTGTGTAATCGATTCCTTCTTTTTGATTGAATCCTTTAGCAACGAGCCTAGCCTTGTATCGCTCGATGTTGCCTAATGAGTCCTTTTTAGTCTTATAGACCCATTTACAGCCAATGGCCTTGGCCCCATTAGGCAACTCAACAAGGTCCCAAACCTCATTGCTCCGCATAGAATTCATTTCTTCTTTCATGGCTTCAAACCATAAATCAGACTCTTTACAATTTATGGCTTGTGAAAACGTTTCTGGATCATTTTCAGCTCCAACATCAGACTCTTGTAGATACACTATGTAATCACTAGAAATTGCCGATCTTTTATCTCGAACAGATCGCCTCAAAGTTGAACTACTATCTCCTCGCGAAGTTAGTGGTTCAACTACCGCTTCAGGAATTTCCTGAATTGGTTGATCGGTTGAGATAATATCAGCATCTCGTGGAATCTCTTCAATAGGTTGTTCAATACGCATTTGATCTTGAGGGGTGCTTGAATCTATTATCAACCTATACATTTGATCTTGAGGGGTGCTTGAATCTATTATCAACCTATATATTTGATCTTGAGGGGTGCTTGAATCTATTATCAACCTATATGTTTGATCTTGAGGGGTGCTTGAATCTATTATCAACCTATATGATTGATCTTGAGGGGTGCTTGAATCTATTATCAACCTATATGATGACGTATGAGGGGTGCTTGAATCTATTATCAACCTATATGATGACGTAGAAGGACATGATTCAGTATGATCATGATTAGAAATCAAATCATTGAATCTATCCCCTCCCACTAATCATGTCATTTTCAAGAAACTTAGCATTTCTTGATTCCACAATTCTAGTCGAATGAGATGGACAATAGAACCTATACCCTTTGGAGGACTGTGCGTATCCAATAAAGAAACCACTAATAGTTTTGGAGGACTGTGCGTATCCAATAAAGAAACCACTAATAGTCCGTGAGGACTGTGCGTATCCAATAAAGAAACCACTAATAGTCCGTGGGTCCTGTGCGTATCCAATAAAGAAACCACTAATAGTCCGTGGGTCCAACTTCTTTTCTTGTGGGTTATAACTAATAGTCCGTGGGTCCAACTTCTTTTCTTGTGGGTTATATATCCTTACCTCAGACGGGCATCCCCAAACACGCATATGTTGCAAACTCGGTTTCAAACCTTTAAATAACTCAAATGGTGTCTTTGGGACAGCCTTGGTTGGAACACGGTTTAATATATACGTTGTCGTCTTAAGCGCGTCGGCCCACAAAAACTTAGGAAGTTTGGACGTCTTAAGCGCGTCGGCCCACAAAAACTTAGGAAGTTTGGAGTTCTTAAGCGCGTCGGCCCACAAAAACTTAGGAAGTTTGGAGTTGCTAAGCATGTCGGCCCACAAAAACTTAGGAAGTTTGGAGTTGCTAAGCATATCGGCCCACAAAAACTTAGGAAGTTTGGAGTTGCTAAGCATACTCCGCACCATGTCAATAAGCGTTCGGTTTCTTCTTTCAGCAACACCATTTTGGTTCGGAGAACCAGGCATGGTATATTGGGCAACAATCCCATGTTCTTGAAGAAACTTAGCAAATGGACCAGGTGCTTGTCCACTTTCAGTGTACCTACCATAGTACTCACCACCTCTGTCGGATCTTACTATCTGTATTTGTTTCCCACATTGGTTCTCAACTTCAGCCTTAAAAGACTTGAAGGCATCCAATGCTTCATTTTTATTATGAATCAAATACACATAGGTAAATCTCGAGTAATCATCAATAAAGGTGATGAAATACTTCTGACCTGGCATATCCATATCTGGACAGCAAATGTCAGTGTGTATGATTTCTAATATGCTTGAACTCCTTTTGGCACCTTTCTTAGACTTGTTAGTCTGCTTTCCCTTAATGCAGTCTATACAAGTCTCGAAATCAGTATAATCAAGAGTACTAAGTACTCCGTCATTTACTAATCTCTTTATACGTTCAAGGGAGATATGACCTAATCTCCGATGTCATAACATGGAGGAGTTCTCACTATTACTTGATCTTTTGGAACCGGAATGAACATGCAATGAACTATAAGTGGTATTGTTTTGTAAATGTAAACGATAAAGACCATCAAACAATGTACCATATCCAACACAAGTTGATTTATTAAAAATATCAAAACGCTTGTCTTGAAAATTAAAGGAAAACCCCATTGGTACAAGTCTCGAAATTGAAACCAAGTTTCGGGAGAAACTTGGTACATAAAATGTCTTTTCCAAAAACAAAACAAAACCACTACTTAAAACAAGTTTGCATGTTCCAATAGCTTCCACTTGTGATCCCATCTTGTTTCCTGATAAGATGGTCCGTTCATTTCCCACCGGCTTCCTCAGATTTTGCATTCCCTGTAAAGAGTTTGCAATGTGGATTGTTGAACCAGAATCAATCCACCAAGTATTAGCATTAACTTCAGACATATTAGATTCATAACAAACGAATGAGGATAGATTACCTTTCTTCTCGACCCACTTCTTATACTTGATGCAGTCTTTCTTCATGTGTCCCTTGTTTTTACAGAAGAAACACTTATGCACCTTCTTTATGTCAGCTTGAGGTGGAATGTTTCCTTTCCCCTTAGCCTTTGAAGTGGAACCTCGAGATTTGCCAGATTTAGACTTCTCACGTGTCGTAGCCAGCATGGCACTTTCACCCATTTCCATCACCAATCTACCTTCTTCTTGAACACACATGGTTATTAAATCATTTATAGACCATTTTTCCTTATGTGTGTTGTAAGAGATTTTAAAAGGTCCGTATGATGATGGTAGGGTGTACAAAGCATAATAAACGAGAAAGTCATCCGACATATCTACCCCAAGAGTCTTAAGTTGAGCTACAATGTCACGCAATTCCATGATGTGCTCACGCACACCTTTAACGGAAGTGAGACGAAGAGAGGAGAATCTCATGATGAGGGTGCTTGCTAGAGCCTTTTCTGAAGTGACGAACTGATCGTCAATAGCCTTGAGCAATGCTCGGACATCCTTATGCCCCGAATCCCATTAGATATTTTCGTCTTGATGTACATTGTGCTGAGCCGATTGGATCGATCCCATCGCTCATATAGCGCAACCTCATCTTGGGTACTTTCCTTAGTGGGGACAGGCGGTTGCTCATTGTGAATAGGTAGTCCAAGTCTTTCCACCCTAGATTAAGAAGAATAGTTTCCTTCCACGTTTTATAGTTGTCGCCCCTAAGTTCTGGAACTTCGATGTTCAAATCTGTGTGAGTAACGGATTGAGATGCTGTAAAGGTAAAGGTTTGGATTAGAATTTTGAGGCATGAATAGAACTGAATTGCATACATTACCAATGTAAATGATGCATATCCAAAATCCGAATGCAATAAAAATTGCCTGTGGGCTAAATTTTTACGCAAAATAGACCTTGTAAAATTAGAATAGAAATGAGATGGGTACAATGTTGAATTTCTATTCTTACTATTAAAAACTACCAAAAACTATATGCCGACACATAATTGCCTGTGGGCTAAATTATGGTCATAGTTTGGTATTTTAACCTGATCAATCATATAAATATAACAAAATTGCCTGTGGGCAAAATTTTATTATATTAAGTATGATTAACCACAATGTATGCCTAAGCTTTATGCGATTTCCAAAATTTTGATGTACAATATTAATTAAATTAAGGATGCTGTGGCTACTCCTTAATCAACTAAAATTGTACTATCGCATCGGCATAGATTTTGAAAAGGCAAAACAAATTATGCAATTAACATGATATGCAATTCCCAAGTATACTCCCAGGCAAGTTGGTTGAGCTAAGGCTCATTAAAAACCAACTCCTTAGACAGAGTAGGATTTCAAGGGAACTTGTAGCACATTGGCTAATTTTCAAGTTTGCTTCCCAAGAAACTTTCCCCGGGTCATGCAATTTCACATTATAGCAAAATTGTTTTGAAGGTGTTAACGATGTTCACGGTTTAGAAAAAGGCTTTAAGGATAAGTGAACTTTTGAACTTAACGTACTACCTTCAGGCACTACTGTAGCTGTACTAAACTATATGTACTATGTAATATGCTAAAGTCCAATAACCTTAAGGAATTTCACTAATTCCTAAAAAAGTTTTTCTAAGGCATAATATAAATTGCATAATTAAAAATAAATATTATGCTAATTGGACATAAAACGCATATTACAATAACATAAAGTTCATATTATACAAGAAATTGCACAAAACATTATAGCAATTCAATAAATATGAACATAATAAAATTTAAATCAATTTGCAATTTGAATGAAAATTCCTTTGAACTATATAATTTTCAAAACTTTACCAAATTGCAATTTGAATAAAAAACATATAAACAAATAATAAGCCCAAAATCATAGAACAAATATATATTGAAAATATAATAAACTATGATTCATATAAGCAAATAAAATAAAGCAAAGCAGGCCCAAAACTAATATAAACAAAGAAATGGGTCAGGCCCATTCGGTCATACCCGGCCCAACTCCCTTATCAGCCTAAACAACAAAGGGAAAAACAAACAAAACCTAGCACGCAGCAGATAGAAGCCGATCAAAACGGAAGGGGAAGACTTCAACAAATCGAACGGGAAACACCGGTGAAAGCCGACGTCGCCGCTCGCCATCCTCACCCTCGACCCAACGCCGCCGCCCCTCCGTCGTCTCCAGCCCCATGGTCAATCGTCAACCGGCGACCACCAGGAGTCCAGGACAATGTCGGCTCCGGAGAAAAGAGAGAGAGAGAGAGCGGCGATCCAAGACCGGGAAACCCAGCCCTGCGACCGCCTTCTCGCCTCGTCGCCTCCACCGTTCGCCAGCCTCGCCGTCGCCGGAAAAACAACGATCGACAATCGCCGGTCACCGGAGATGAAGGCGCAAATCCGACCAACCGAGGGCCAAAAACAGCGATTAAAAAGCCCAGTTTTTTTTTTTAGACTGTTTCGCCGGAAAAGAAAAAACACCGGCGATCGCCGCCCAATGGCGGTCGAGGTCGCCGGAAAAAGGAAACGGGGGTGCACCGGCGGCCGTCAAACCTTCACGGTCGCCGGTCAGAATCCCCTTTTCCCCTTTTTTTTTTTTAAACGAAAACCGAATATATATACAAAAAAAAAATGCGGAAGTTTGTATATAGTTTTCAGAACTGAATACAAATATATATTCAATGTATATGCTTCTATGAATATATACATTTACAGGAAAAAGATATTTATATATACATGAACAAATTGAATATGTATATACAACAATCACCATATAACAAATTGCATATAAACATGATATTTGCTGTACTTTTCAGAATATACTATGCAAAACATAAGCAATTTGAACAACTAGGCAGAGGTTTTTTGAAGAACAAAGGAGCAAAACGAAGGCGTGGAGATCAATTTGAAGAACTCACACTGACACTCACGGTGTGAGTGTCAGCGTGAGTCCTCAGTGTGGTTTCTGATCAGAAACTCACGCTGAGACTCACAGTGATCACAAACTCACGCTGAGACTCACAGTGTGAGTCTCAGCGTGAGTGCTGATCAGAAACTAATCATTGAACTCACGCTGACACTCACACCGTGAGTGTCAGCGTGAGTCCCAATGATCAGTTTCTGATCGTTGAGACTCACGGTGGGACTCACACCGTGAGTCCCACCGTGACTTCTAGCCCTGAAAGGTGCGAAATGGCGCAAAAATTACACTATAAATACCCTTGGTTGGTTATTTTGTAATCACTTTTGAATTTCTAAACACCTTTTTAGTTTTTCTCTCTAGGAAACCTTAAAGAACACTTCCCACACTTGCAATCTATTGTATTTACACAGTCTACATCAATTTCCAGATTATTTCTTTCAATCAAATCATCAAGTTAAGTTCTCTATTTCTTATTTTTGCATTTATATTTCTTAAAGTTTCTTTTGAATTCCATGTTTATTATTTCAATTGCTTTTAGTTTTACATTTCAAGCATGAATAGTTAAACATTTTTAGGATTTGAATTGAACTTCCTTGAAGTATGAATCCCAATATGAATTAAATTACATAAATTAGGTTTTGTATTGTCTTAATGTTGAACTTGGTTATGAATTGCGTAGAATTGAATTGACTTTTCATAATTATGGCCAAATTATGCAAGAGATATTTGGAATTGGTGTTCCACCTATGAGAATAGGGCTACACCATAGCCATACCTCTCATATTTCTTACTCACCTTTGAGAAAAGGTAGTTTGAAGGAAATAGGCACACAAAGTGTTTGTTAAATTGCCTCTTCTAACCAAGTTGCCATGAGAATGGGACTTAGGATTAGTTGATAGTCCAATTGATCACGAGAGTGACATTGGCACTTAAACCATTTCCCCTATTAGACACAAGGGATTTTATGCAAGGATGTTTGGTTCAAATCTCTATTTCATCTATTTTTCTTTTAATTCAATTACTTGTTTACATTACCGATTATTTGAACATGCAATACTCCAATATCTTTAGGTTAGCTTTCAAACACTGCATGAACCCATGCTTAACCCCTTATTACTCAAATCCCCTTTAAGCCATTCCTTGAAAACGATACTCTTAATTTCCATCACCACTAAAATTACAACTTTCATGTATAAAGTAGTAACCTGAGCAGTGGGGGACCTCTGGCTTATATACCTATAGAACCATCAATATAGGTAATTGTAACGATTTCCGTTACTTGGAACCACATAATGACTATTTGAAAGCCATCATTACTTGCACCATTAATTTCCCTTAATGGAAATGTTACATAAATACCATAATTTTTAAGAAAAATAGTTAAATAGACTTTTGAACTTTACTTAAAAAGTCAATTAGACCCTAAACTTGATAAAGTTGCAATTAAACAAATCAACGTATCATTTATTCATTTTGGTGCAATGAGCCTAGAAACTTATTAGTGACCTGCTTTCACAGGTCATAGGCTCCCGACCACTTCCGACTAACTCCGGCGACATTTTGACAACAAAGCGGCTGGCGACCATAACGGAGAAGGCAATTGGGTTGAGTTGCCTTCTCCGAGAAGCACCTATTGGGTTGCCTTCTCCGATGAGAAGGCAAACTAGTGGTCGAATCGCCTTCTCTATTAATTCAAAATCGACCGGCGATCGTAGCGTTCTACGATCGTCAATCGCTTTGTTGCTGGAAATGTCTTCGACGTTAGTTAGAGGTGACCAGAATGTTGACTGGAACCCTAGTGACCTATGATAGTAGGTCACTAATTGGTTTTTGAGCTTCACTGCACCAAAATGAGAATTTAATGGTTTTAATTGCAACATTAAAAAGTTTAAGGGCCTAATTGACTTTTTTATAAGTAAAGTTTGAGAGTATATTTGAACCACTTTCTCTAATTTTAATTATAAATATTTAAAATTACCAATAATTATTTTTTATCCTAAATAGAATCACAATGTAACATATAAATATTATAATATCTACCATAAGTAACAATTTATCTTTAATTCAAATTGGTATTAAATTTTCTACAATAAGTATTACAATTTCATTCATAAGTAACATTTCGCATACATATAACTATTACAATATTTACATTAAAAGTACACTTTGTAAGTATCACAATTGCAATTAGTTACAAATATTAAAATATTTATCATTAGCAAGGTTGCAATAGGCGCTAGGCTGACTCGCCTAAGTTAACTCGGCTAACTTTGTCGAGTTGGGCGAGTTAACTCAGCCGAATTCGGCTGAGTCACGTCGGCTGCCAACTCGGCCTAGTCGGTCGAGCTGGCGCTAGGCGGCCGACAAGGGAGCAATTCGCGTCAGCTTAGGGGCGTCTAGACGGTCGATTTTTGCATTAGTGATCATTAGTAACAACCATCTTACCCTAAATAGTATCACAATTTCGCATATAAATATTACAATATCTATTATAAAAAAAACAGTTCATTTATTTCAAATTGATATTAAATTTTATATAATAAGTATTTTGATTTTGAGTTAATTTTATTTTTTGTCCTATATTTATAGGTGTCAATCCACTTTTGTCATCCATAAACAAAATTATTTAAATGGCATTAAATACAATGACATTTCAATTTATTTAGTTTTAAGTATTAATTTGTTTATTTTTTTTGTTCCTAAATTTATGTGTCATTCAACTTTTTTTTTTTTTTTCAAATCAGAACATCCTTGTTGGTCCTAGCATTATTGTAGTATAACCATTTTGGTTATACGTCAACAAACATGTTTAAATAACATTAAAAATAATTTTATTAATCACTCAAAATTCTCATTTTTTTCTTCTTGATAATTGAACAATACCAAGGTTCTATATCTTCAAAAGACCATATACACTTATAATACATTCATTGATAGCATAAATAATCCATAATAATTTATTCATAGCATAATGGAGCAAAAACTGTTACCAATACATAAGTCTACTGTAAAATATTAAAAAAAGTATAATTGAAAACCACGAATCTACTTCATGACAAACTTAAGTCCTATGCATAGGTCTACTTCATAAAAATCCAGCAACACCATCGAAGCTCCCCTAACAATAGACTGATTTAAAATATTTTTGAAATAGACTTGTGGATTATTGTGAAGTAATCTAGCTTGTGGAATTGTATGAAGTGTCATGCACTAGACTTAAGGTTTGTCATGAAGTAGACTTGTAGAATTGTGGTTTATTCAATTACACTTTTTAGGTTTTGTAGTAGACTTATGAATAGGCAGCAATAGTTTTGTTTCATTATGATATGAATGAATTGTGGATTATTTATGCTATCAATGAGTGTATAATTAGTGTATATGTTTTTTGAAGATGTAGAACCTTTGTATTGTTCTATTATTACCCATGAGAAGAAAAAAAAAAGATGTTTTTGAGTGGTTAACAATGTCATTTAAAAAAAAACAATGTCATTTTTAATACCATTTAAACATATTTATTGATGTAGGACAAAAATGATCATGCCACAATAATGCTAAGACCAACGGGGCTGTTCTGAAAAAAAAAAAAGACTAAAAGTGGAATAACACATATAAATCTAGGATAAAAAATTGATTTAACACTTATAACTGAATAGACCGAAATGTCCTTGTATTTAACGTCATTTAAATAATTTTTTTGACGGATTAAAAAATAGTCATGTCACAATAATACTAGGACCAATGGAGGAGTTTTTTTAAAAATAAGGACAAAAAATGGAATGACACATATAAATCTAGAACAAAAAGTAGAATTACCTCTATGATTTGTATCAAAATTAACAAGCAACTGTCTTAGATTTGATTTGTCTCACGGATTAAGATCCGTGAGACATCTCACACAAGTGTGACTCTTCTTTTTATACTATTATAGAACTCTTGGAGATTCAACATTGAGTACTAATGACAACTTATAAGCTTAGTTAAAAAGTCTATAAATTTACAAAGAGTTGGTTTGAGACCGTTTCATAGATCTTAATTCGTAATAGGAATCATAATACTTATTACAAAAAATTTAAGAAAAATGACATATTTGGTTCATAAGTTATACACATATTGACGAGCAATCCCTCGATTATGATCATATCTATTTTGTACCCCTCATTTATGAGCGAAGTGGCTTGCTTTGTCCCCGTCGTTAGGTTTCCGTCTAAACCTGACGGAAAACCTAAAAACCCCTTATTATTGGAAGTGTAAAGTAGGAAATTTACATCTTATTCCCCCTTTTATATTAAAACCACTTTAGCAACTTTATTTTCAAATTCGCAACCTTCTATTTCAAGGTTTTTCAGCTCCAAACGTATTTCAATAATCCTTCTATGACTTGTTAGGATTTATGAATCTAAGTCTCGTATAAAGAACCTAAGACACAATACAAGGAAACACTTGATCAACGTTTTTCGGCATGTGAAATAGTGATACGCTATCCTAAAATTTTTTTATTTCACTTACTAAGCAATAAGGGTAATCAAACTAGAACTTTTGAGATACAAAAAATATCAAATTTCTCATGTTGCTTTTATTAAAAATCCAATAAGAGAATAACTTGATATTTTTTGTATGTAGAAATTCTATGGTAAGTTGTATATCTTTGCAACATACAAGAATTATTGCTCTGATTCTAAGTCACACTTGAATTTTTTCAAGTCAAAGGTTTCACCAAAGAATAATTTTATAATTTTTTAAATTCCTAATAAATTTTTAAATTTTTCATCAAAAAACAAAAAACGAAAAAGGTGTTACGGAATATGGAGTAGTTCCATTATTTATTTATTTATTTTTATTTTGGCGCCTTTACTAAATTTGAAATTCCAATTGTATCTCATCATCTCCTCCAAACCAAAACCTAATCGCAAATCGCAAACACAACAACAGAGCATTATGAATCCAGAAGATCTTCTTCAACCTCTCTTAATCACCCAAACACGGAAGTGCACTCTTGGCTGCCCACTTCTAGATCGCCTCCTCGCCGGCGGCGTCCCTTGCAACTCTGTAACCGAGCTAGTCGCCGAGAGCGGCTGCGGAAAAACCCAAATCTCCCTCCAACTCCTCCTCACTGCCCAGCTCCCTTTCTCCCTCGGCGGCCTCTCCGCCTCCTCTCTCTACCTCTACTCCGAGCCTCCTTTCCCTCTCCGCCGCCTCCGCCAGCTCTCCCTTTCTTTCCCCGCTCTTCACAACCCCTTGGATAAGATCCTCACCCACCCACTTCACTCTGCATACCACCTGCTCGACCTATTGCCCCGCATTGACTCCATTCTATCCCGCCCCCCAGCACCCCTTTCCCCTATCAAGCTAGTGGTTATTGACTCCATAGCCGCGCTATTTCGCTATGAATTCGAGAACAAGCCGCGGGAGCTTAAGCAGAGGTCGGATTTGTTCTTCAAGATTTCGGGGAAATTAAAGGAGCAAGCGAGGAGGTTTGGTTTGGCGGTGTTGGTGGTTAACCAGGTTGTGGATGTGGTGAATGCTTCTGAATCGATTCGGATTGGCAATTTGCCTTCGCTGTACACTTCTGGAAGGAATGTGTGTGCTGTTCTGGGATTATCCTGGGCGAATTGTGTGAATACGAGGTTGTTTTTGTCCAAGCATGAGGAAAGAGTGGGTGAAGATGGAGATGGGTGTGCTCTTATGCAGAAAAGACAGTTTATGCGCGTTGTGTTTTCCCCCTATCTGCCTGATTCTTCCTGCGAATTTGTTATTAGAAAAGAAGGGGTTTTTGGAGTTGAAAGGTAGCCATTCCGTTTCAACTTTCAATGATATGAGGTCAAGTAATGTACAAACCCACAGTTTACTCAACAGGCAGGGCATATTTTCAACCCCAAAAAGACAAGGAAAAATAACCTCCATTCAGGTATATAATTATTGCTGCCCATGTAATTTTTTTTTTCTTTCTGTTTTCTTGTAATTGAATTTTTGTATAGAGTGGAATACTTTGTTTTCAATCCCTTTTGTTTCTCAAGTTGGATTGAGAATAGGATAAAATTATAAAATCGATACTTATGCTGATCATATAGATAATGTTTTTCTCAAAAGCTGGACAGCTGGCTAGTTAATACAGTACCATTTATGCACCAAACTATATACCTAAATTTGACGGACAGATACTACATTGTAACAGAGTCAATAGTACTCAAGAAAATATATGTAGAGCTGAAAAGTTACTTGCAGTGTATTTATTTTAATACTACACTAACACTAAACCTTAGGCAACATTAAAGCTGTTTGGTAGCATTTTCTTCAGACTTTTATGTTAAATTTATGGCTTAAAAATCTCCATTTCTCAAGGATTGAGTAGTGGGTGGAGATAGAGGAAGGTATTTGAGCTGTTTTGTAATTCAGGTAGAAACAAGTTTTAGATCATAGGAGGTTACTAGTTGGTAGTTTCTCACTTTCTCCTCCCGGCCTCTTGCTTCACAGTCAAGAGCCTTGAAGGATAGATCTTTTGATTATGAAGAAGGAAGCATTATTAGCATCGACCACTTATCAACGCATGCATGTGCTTTTTGGCAGACGCAGTAGGTTGTTCTGACACTTAATATCACATTTTCAAGCATTCAAAAGTTTCACATGCCATTCATCAAGAGAATTCAGACTTAGAATATCTAGTCTTTATTAGTAACTTAGTTGGAGGAGTTTTTCCACCTTGTGTTGAATCTTTGTAAATCTCTACCATTTTGTAAATAAAGGTAGAGTAGCAGTAGTTGTCCTATAAAAACTTGAGCAAGCTCGATAGGTTTTGTGATCAAAGCATATGGTTGGCTTATTCACTTTAATCGTATTGTGATATAAATTGCGAGTGAATATCTTCTTAGACGATATCACATCTGAACCACTATAAACTTCTTTTATGCTTTTTACTTATAATATTTTATCTTTACTTCAGTTTTAATTTATCTTGAAAATATCTATTTCCGATGTAGAATTTTGTTTTTATCTAACTTCCTTTGGATTATTAAGTTAAGGGAAGTGTTGCAAATTTAACTTAGTCTAGGCTAGATTCAAAAAGATCATCAGAAAAAACTTGGACCTCAGCAATGAGATTAGCCAGAAAGAGACATGTCTCAAAGTGCAAAGAGAATTACAATCAAGTTGAGACATGAAGGTGACAGTTATGAGAGATCATAAGTATCTCAGGACATTACAAAGGAACAAGCTATTCAGTGATCTAAAGGTAGAATGATGAATATAAGGAAGATATGACCACAAGATTTGTGGCAAAACAACCTTCTACATCCAAGTCAAGGTAGGATGATGAATATAAGATATGACCACAAGAACGTGGTAGAACAACCTTCAACATTCAAGTCATAGAAAATGATACTGATTTTTTCAAAATGAAAAGTGGCAGATTTTTTTTTTTTAAATGGCAGATTTATGTTACAAATATTCTTGAGTAAGTTTTGCTAATTGATGTTAATATTAAATACAATAATTGTAAAATTAACAAATTGATATTATAATTGAATAGACAAATTGTGAACTGTTAGATCATGATTCAGCTCAAAAATGGCGTGTAACATGACAAATAATACGTTATGTTACTTTTAAAATAAGGTTAAAACTACTCTAATCAACTCTTTTTTGAAAACCTTATTTTAAATCTTTTTTGAAAGAACCAACTCTAATTTGGTAAATCTAATAACTACAAAAGCAAATGTTAAGAATAGCACAAATGCCAATAGAGAACATCTTAAATTAATATGGCCTAGAATACTGAGACGTTAAAGTAAAAATGTATGGTTCATACAAGGAAAATATGTATTACTAGTATGCCAGTATTTGAACAAATACATTCTGTTACAATTAAGAAAGTCAAGCTAAGTAGCTAACACAACCAAAATCGGTATGCAACATTTTCATTCGAGTTGGCAAACTTATACCTCTTTTGCTGTCAGTAGCAACAGCAACACATTAATCGATAGCAATAATGAGAAACCCAACAGATACATACATGAGAAGAACAGGGTAAAGTGCAAGAGCCTTCCTACTAGAAGTGACAGCAGTACTCATGAATGGATATGCAGCCCAAGAGCTCCATGCCAAGGTCACCCCAACTACCACTATCTTAACTATTACGTTATCCATCACCATGCAGATAACAGCACCAACGTCGAGTGGAAATAGACAGTATCCGAGCAGACTCAAACTCTGGAAGAAGATTATTTGACCGCCCTGTAACAGAGAAAACGGCAATTACCTGTTAAAATGAATAGATAAAAGAAGCTCGCACGGGTTTAGCTCACTGGTTCAGTTATTTGGGACTTGGGAGAAGAGACCAAGGTTCAAAACTCGGTAGTGTCAGTGTGGGAATTATGCCCAAAGTAGGTAAATCCCTTGTGCGCACTGGCATTTGGCTCTGTCTGCTGAGCCACTGAGTAACCGTGATTTACATCCTCTCACATGCTCTGTCGGGCCGGGGTGTGGGGGGCCCTTAGGGTTGGAGATTCAACCTTTTGGGAGAAGGGAGAAGAATAAAGAGAGCTCACGATATAATAAATGCAAATGCTCATTTCCCCTTCCCAGAATAAGATTTCACTTTTGGAAAAGAAAACAAAGGAGAGGGTAGGGAGTGAGTTATAAGCCCAAAACTGAAAATGTGATCATTAACATAATTCGGGTGCCCACACATGACACATGCATGTCAATCTGTCATTTAGGAGGGGTAGGGGGTTGGTGGAAGAGAAAGACAGAGACAGAGACAGAGATCATTACCAGCAGCAATACATTCAATGTAAGAATCACAGCACCTGCTGCCAGCAATGCAAAAGCAACAGCAAAAACCTCGGACTGGAGCAGAATTAAAAGTCAAGAAGAAAAAACATAAATTAGTCAGTCTAGAAATTTGAACCATAAGCTAGATACAAGACATGAGATTACAAAGCGAGTGCTGGGATGTTTATAACCCTAGACTGTTGTGTGGTAAGGACTAAAAAGTAACAACCTAACCGGTCAACATATTATCAGCAAGTTAAGGTACTACAAAGCTAACACCACAACCCTCACAAAACGATAATGTAGGTCGTAGAAAGATGAAAGGTAGATATCCCTAGAAAGTTCCCAGACTTGTGTCCATGAATTTAATTGTAACGAAGTCACAGGGATTGAGTACAATTGCACAAACAATTTTCATATGATATTACTCATTAATAAAGGAGTGTTTACTATTTGACAATCAAAATAATTCTACTTGTATATATATATATATATATATATATATATGGGCACACCCCTGTGAAAATGGCTGCTCAAGAGAGAACTAAGAACTAATCGGAGCTGTCCATATGAAAAGATCAAAGGATCAAAAGCAATTTTTAGAAAAAAATGCCACTAAATAACTCAAAATTTGAAGTGCAAGTAATATGTGTTTGAAGTTCTCTCCTGTTCTTATTTGATCCAATATATATATATTCATTCTATTCTCTTTTTCATTGGTTTCTCACATATTTTGCTTTTGCCTAACTAGAGGGTGGTGGTTATTCACTGCTTGCCATACCATTCAATCTCTCAATTTCGACAACTAATATTTATGTATAAGGAAAAATATTTACAAAATTACAAATATGAAATATACCCCCTACGTTTTTATATTTTCACATTTTCCCATGTCTTTGTTCCCAAGTTTTGTGCTACAAAGGTAGCTATTATGGTGAGAATGCAATGTGAAACTACAAAACCCAATGGAATCTCCAATAAACCCATACCAAAATCAAACTAAAGTTAAATAAATAAATAAAAAGGTAAACAACTAAAATGATTTTTTATGCAATCCTAATAATTCATATAGGCCAAATGAGTGCAGTTTGAATTTTCTTCACCTATTCTAATTACCATTCTAGCGTTCAACCTCAACCTCAAACTCTGATGAGGCAAAGTGATCAAAGATATGCTAAAAGCTTTCAATAGAGATGAGGAGTGCTTTTATGCTTCGGGCAATGTGTGGTCAACCGTCAATGAATTGGGACAACCATTCAAAAGTGGACAAAACCAAACCATCTGCTGCGGAAACCCCTACACATTACCCCTTTGGGACCCAAATATAAATTGGGAAAATCTAGAAAATTTTGGTGACTGTTTGGACATTGCTTTTGGGTTTAGGGATAATGACAGTAGGAAACCAACAATTGCCAACCAGCAAAGAGATCAATTTTGAAGCAGAGATAAACAGAGATTGTAATGGTAGGTGGATAAGGACAACTAGGATCAATAGCTAAAAATGGTTAGAACAAGATCTAGATATTTGCCTTTGTGATTTGGAGTTGAACACCATATTTTCACATTGAGTTATTAGGGTTTGTTGTGTGTGTGCTGGAGGAACTGGATGGGACTTCCTTGTTCTTTATGTATGGGTTTGTGAGTCGGTTCTCTGGGTAAAAGGTTGCACCCTCTCAATGCACTTATAAAACTTTTGACCTATCCAAAAAAATGAGAAAGCCATTTCTAAACTTCACAGACTCGCAGCTATGCACTTCAACTTAGCATGACTTCATATTCATTCTCCCCCATCATTTACACTAGGCAATGCTCACCTTTATAGCATAGGGATAAAATAGCAAATTAGCAGTGACTACTTTCTTGGGAAAACCAAAGAATGGAAAGAAAAGCGTTATAAAAAAAAAAATTTTTTTAAAGAAAAAGAATTCACTACCAGATTTGTTGTTATTTAGCTATGCATATCATCACCCCAATCATTTAGAGGAAGAAAAAAAACACAAAGACTTAATATGTTTCACCACATCCAAGTATCCAACAATTTTATTTTTCAATCATTAATACTTATCATTTTTGGCAATAACTAAACTATAAATTGTAATACATTTAACTTCTTCGATAAATATTTAGTCAGTAACAACTGAAAAAATTACCTCAGCTAGATAGAATAATTTTGAGTGTTTGCCGTATTAAATAAATTTCATGACTTTTACATAATTAAACAAAGAACACTAAATAATAATGAAATAGTAGTATCTTCCATACCTAGTCCAACCCATTGCATTAAAAAAATTTCGAGAGAATAATACCAAAATCCTTAATCAGGTAAGATAGGTCAACATAACTGGCATGACTGATGCACGTGTATAGAAATTCAAAGAAGTCTACTCTGTAATCTGTATATCATAGATTCATAGTAAAAAAGCAAAGATAAGGCACAAAAAGGACCACAAATGTAAGGAACCACTAATGAGGTGTAAGACAAGCACTGGTCCTAAGTCCAAACTTAATAGAAACCATTAAAAATTAATTTCAGACTTATTAGGGGATTGTTAGAAAATCTATGCAGAATTTAAATGACCACAATACCCTTGGCTATAAATAGTTCAAAGTGAAAACCAAGTCTATTCCTAAACTTACAAAATTATTTAAAGCTTCACTCATGAGCATTTTAAGATTTCCCTTCTGCAAACCTATTTTGTGCTACTTATCCATATAAGACTAAGTAGAAGTCAGTTTACTGTTAATCTCTAAAGTGCATAAATAATAAGAGACAGGCCAAAATTTTTGAGGCCTCTTCTTACATAAAGCAGCACAATTATAACTCAAGCATAGGCGATCACTAGCACAGCAAATCACCAATGCTTCAAAGATTGCAAATATTCAACAGACAACTATGGATTTTGCAGTTAAGAACTTTCTTTGAAACTGTAACAGTACTCAGAAAATAGTCTAGGAGTCTAGGACATAAGGCCACAGGTAAAAATATGTGCAGGAAGTCCACTAAAATAAAATCAAATAAATAATCTAGAACATAGAGTTATCTTGTAAAAGCATTGATCTGATCCACACTACATGGAAGGGAGAGCTTTGCATATCAGTAAGGAGTATTTATATGAAGCCCTTCACCATTATCATTTTCCATAAACATAAACTTGATGCAAAGGTATCAGAGTGTAAGAATGTTACAACTTCCCCTCAACCCTCTTCTCAGATCAAAATATTCACTCTACTAACATTACTAACATTCTGTATGTTCTCTATCTGCAGAAAACAATTCCAATTTTTCACTACTAAATAATTAACGCCAATACAATATAATCAAATAAAAACACAGTAACATCAAGATAAATTCATTATTCAGCAAATCATTCATTCGACAAAGGTTATTCGTTTCATAGCTTTAAGTGCGTCAAATACAAGTATACAAATATAATAAAATTGCAAAAACGTTACCTTCTTAACCGATGCAGACCAGGAGAGGGTGAGACCGAGGAAGACAATGAAGAAGAACGGTCCCCACAGATCCCAATCGCGTAATGCCTTCCCAGGATCTTCCCTGAATGGATTAGGGAAAACCACGAGCTTCAAATTGCTGACAATTCTTGACAGATCTCTCTTCACCGTATCCCAGACGGGCTCAGTAAGTGTGTTCGGGGCGGATCCGAAGCCAGTAGAGGGAATACCAGACTGCCCTGTAGTGGGGTGGGAGGAAGGAGGAAGGGGAGGTGGGGCTTGAGGGACGGGAGGGGGCGAGGCGGGTTTGACGGTCTGGGCTGAAGGCGGTGGGAGATTAGATGGGATGAAGGGGGAGGAAGATACCGGAATTGAAGCACGGGGAGGGGACGGCGGACGCGCCGGGAGCACGGTGGATGGGTGGGAGTTGATGAGGTTCTCGATCTCGTCAATGTCCGATTGGGATGTGCTGTGAAGAGGTATTGTATCGCTGTGTGACATTTTTCCGATTAATTTTCAGTGAATTTTTGGAACTAAAAAGAGAATCGTTCGCCGGAAGAAGCCGGAGCCCGGAGGGTGATCAGAGAAGAAGACTGGGGAGAAGAGAGAGGTTGAAGCGTTCACCTATTCCGAGATCTAGGAAATGAGATGGCACAGTTAACTGATTTTTTTTTTAATTGAAAAAAAAAATCAATAACAACCTTTAATTAAAAATAAATAAATTGCATTTTTTATCCTAAGTTAAATAGTAATTGATTAATTGTAGGATTCATTCATACTTATTAGTCGTATTCACTTCTCATCTCTAAGTTATAATTGATGTTACAATTTTACTCTTTTCTCTAACAGTTCGTGCTTATTTATTGTCCCTAAGATATAACTGATGTTGCAAATTTCATCTATAATGTTTTCTTAGAAAAATGACAAAATTTCAATTATAGTTTAGGAATGATAAGGTAACACGACCAACAAGTAACTGGTAGTGGTGTGCATCTGGACACAACCTAACATACATTGGCACTACTGGAGATATGCATTTTGGGGTGGGACAGTAGACCAGTGGCGGAGGAGATGCAAATGTGGTTAGTGAGGAAGAAGGTGAGCATGCTACAAATAACTGTAGTACATTCACATAGTCCCATTTTTCGGCCCTATCATGTAGCCAAATTAGACCACTCGTTAAGTAGTGTTAGGGAATTGTTATTGTGTTTAGGGAAAAGGGTTAAATGCACCCTCAAACTTTAGGTAAGAAGTCAATTAAATCCTTAAACTTTTGAAAGTTGCAATTAAATTCACAAATATTTTATTTTGGAGCAATGAATTCCACTAACCTGTTGGTGACTTGTAATTGCAGGTCAACTAAGTTTCTAGCCAACTCCAGCGAACATTCGACCAAATTTCGACAAGTTGGGTCAAATACCAACGACTGACGACCGTCAACAGTCACCAGTCGCGTTCTGCCGAAGAAGGCGACCAACTTAGTCGAAGAACGCGGACGACAACCGTTAACGGTCGTCGGTCGTTGGTATTTGACCTAACTTGTCGGAATTTGGTCGGATGTTTGTCGGAGGTTCGCCGGAATCCAAGCTGACCTGCAATTACAAGTCACCAACAGGTTAGTGGGTTTCATTGCTCCAAAATAACATGTTTATAGATTTAATTGCAACTTTCAAAAGTTCAAGAGCCTTATTGACTTTTTACCTAAAGCTTGATGGTATATTTGACCCTTTTCCCTTGTGCTTATTCTGAAACACATTTTGTTGTAATTTTTGTGGTACATCCATTTACTCATGCTTGTGCAACTGTATATGAATAATTATGCATTCAATCAAGACTACTAGTGCATTCTGATACTCTTGTTAGTGTGCACACCAAATGAACTTGTGGATACAAAATGACCTATTTTTTTTCCTATGCATTAGCCAACACACTACACTCAAATAGTACTAGTTGAGCTTTGAACTTTTCATCTCACTTTGATTTTTTGATTTTCCAGTTTGTTTAGAAGGAGTGGTAATTGATAAAGTATTCCAGTTGTTTTGTTGTTCATCACGACAACCTCTATTTCTTTTGTTGATTTGTTTGAGAATTTTATAGAAGTTCTTCGATATTAAGGCTAAAGCTTCATCATCTGACTCCTCTTAATCTGAGCAAGATTCGACTTTATATGCAAGAAATGCCACCGATTTTCCTTTCTTTTGCGTGTCATCACTCTCGCATATGCATTTCATATGTTTGTAGATTGGTTATGAGTTGAACTACAATCTTTAATTCATATCCAACACTTTCTTGAATAACTGTAACTTTTATTCTAAAGTTTTGAGGCAGTGACCGAAAAATCTTGCGAACCGGTTTGTTCTCAGAAAAGGGTTCACCAAGCACTGTTATTTAATTCTTCGATCAGTTCTTGAACTTGATTATTAAACTGAATAATTGTTTCTTCATCTTGCATCTTTAACTCTTCAAATTTAGTATGAACTTATTATAGTTTTGATTGCTTTACGGAGGCATCTCATTCATACAATGTTTCTAGTATATCTTAAGCCTATTTAGCATGAGTACATCTAGCGATCAAGGTGAACTGACTTTCATCAAGATTCCCATGATTGTATTCAAAGCTTTATTGTTATACTCATTTGTTGCACTTTCATCAGCAGTCCATTATGTTACTGGTGCTAAAACCACGATTTCGCCTTCCTTGACTCGAGTAAAGTGTGTCTCGCCTTTAACCACGAAAGCCCATACTCGAGTTCCCTAAGCTTGTGGATATACTCTAGTGCGTGTCTTCTAGTAAATATAATTTGATCTAATCAACTACGGCGGTCTAGCTTGACCTTCCATCTTATTTTATTCAAAAAATACAAAAAATAAAAATAAAAATCCAAGAGACAACTATACGGGAAAAAAAATCACAAGACAGAGTATATGCACAAACATGAGCGATCTCAAAATCATGCAAGGATACGTTTCTTGAAACTGTAGTTATATCGAAAGGATATTGTAGTTGTGTTGAAAGGAAAATGTAGTGTATTATAAAAGAAACTGTAGTTGTGTTGAAAGGAAACTGAATAACAATTTTATATATTTGGGTATATAATGTCAAATGAAACTGTACTTATATCGAAAAGGAACAAAGTTGTATTGAAAAGGAACTGCAGTTGGGTTGAAATGGATCTTCAGTATATATAAAATGAAAGTTAACGGCGCGAAATGGAACCGTTTCAACAATTTTTTTTCATTAATCAAAACGACGTCGTTTTGATGCGTTGACCTCAATCCATTGTAAAATTTGCGAAGATGAACTCGAATCCACATTGCAAGGTGGACTCGGGTCCATAGCATAATTTGCCTTGTTGATGGGCGGAGGCCTAAATATTTACTTGTGAATGCGCAATCCATAGTTATATGGGCCTAAAAGATGGGTACGTAGCCCATCAGTATTTCTTAAACCCTAATAATGTACACATTGGAGATTATTAACCCGTGTGCCGCTTTGCAAACATCGTTTCTGAATTCTGCTTCCCAGAACTGAAGAATTTCAGCAGCGGCAGTGCGGCACTGCGATGGGTATTTCGCATTCTAAGTGATTTTCTTTTGTGTTTTTTTCTGTAAGCCAACTGATGACTATGCTTTTCTGATCGGACAATTTCAGGTGCATACACATATGTTTCGGAGCTATGGAGGAAGAAGCAATCGGATGTTATGAGGTTCCTGCTGAGGGTGAGGTGCTGGGAGTATCGCCAGCTTCCTTCCATAGTTCGCGTCACCAGGCCCACTCGTCCCGACAAGGCTCGTCGCCTCGGCTACAAGGCTAAGCAGGTATGTTGTATCAAATCGTATTTTTCACTGCTCATCTTGTCTTGTATTGTGATGTAAATTAATATGTATATATGCTATTTCGTTGAGTTATATGTCTTATGTTGTACAACTTATGTTGTTGTTTATGTATCCGTTTTGTAATTCTGTGTCGTTTAATTCGTGTTTCCTGCATTCTTAACCCATATGTGGATGCCATTTCTTGCTTGATGTGCATAATTGAAAGGTCTCAACTTAAAGGAAATTCATAACTGTTGGAGTATTGGATAATTGCTTTGTAGTTCAGAACACTCTTTGATAGACACTTCTAAAGTTGCAATTTTTCTTTTTCTTTTTTCTTTTTGATTTATATACCCTTTACTCCTATTTTAATGCTGTTTTCTTCTAACTCTCCAAAATACCTGCTCCTGTTACTGAGTTTACTATCTACTAATAAATATTATAAAAGCCAATAAGGATCAGGTTATAATGGGAATAAAAATTGTGTTAGTGTAATAGATTGCATTAGTGACTTGTATCTTGTACCCTCTTTCGAATGCTAATGTACATTATATTTACAAATACTTTCTAATTTACCATTTTCTTTTATAGTTTTGGTGTATTCTAAGGATTTGTTGATTTTTCTTGACCTTTCTGGGAAGTAGTTGAGGTGGACTTGTGTTTGTGATTGACCATGTGTTCAACATTCAATTTTTGTACTGACAGACTTTGACTTGCTTTAGTTCATGTTGCACATATAATCATCTTGTGTCGGTTTTATAATTCTTAAGGATTCCATAATATGAAAGTTGGTCTAAGCCCCATTGTTGTACAGTAAATATATTATTGATGCATTGAATAACATGGCTGTTAATCTGTACCCCTTTATTTCAAATTTGATGAGACATTTTTTGAAGAAGATTGCCATCTGGTTTTTGTTCTGGTAGTCTCATTACCACAATTAATGCGTATTAGCATTCGATTAGATGTTGATGAAGTTTTTTCTATTGTAAGATTGCTCTGATGTTATTGCATGTAGTTGTTGGTAAAGGATTTCTTGAATCTTGATTACGATGCTTTATATTTTTCTTGCGTATTAGCAATTCTTTTTGGTTTTCATTTGTTGACAAGCACGGCATTGTATTTAGGGTTATGTCATATACAGAGTGCGTGTGAGACGTGGGGGTAGGAAGCGTCCTGTTCCAAAGGGTATTGTTTATGGCAAACCCACAAACCAAGGTGTGACTCAGCTGAAGTTTCAGCGCAGCAAACGCTCAGTAGCAGAGGAGCGTGCGGGCAGGAAGCTCGGTGGCCTCAGGGTTTTGAACTCTTACTGGATTAACGAGGTTTGTTCAGAGTGTTTTTATAATTTCTATAACATATCCATGCGATCCCGTAATTAGTGACCAACTCCGACATTTCTGAATGCAGGATTCCACCTACAAGTACTTCGAGGTAATATTGGTTGATACTGCTCACGCTGCAATCCGTAATGACCCTAGGATCAATTGGCTTTGCAATCCTGTACACAAGCACAGGGAGCTTCGCGGGCTGACCTCAGCCGGGAAGAAGTACAGGGGTCTCCGAGGAAGGGGACACTTGCACCACAAAGCCCGCCCTTCGAGAAGGGCCACCTGGAAGAGGAACCAAACACTCTCCCTGCGTCGCTACCGGTAATTCTATTTACTGCTTTGGCTGTGGGAATCATCATTCACTCCTCTGTGAGAGCCTCAATTATTTCTGTTTTAGCAAGGCTGTTGAATCCACTCTTTTAGACTGGGATATTGTCTATCTTTATTCTATGTATGCTAGATTAAAAGTTTGCTTGAATGAATTCAATATATTTAAGGTTTTGCTCAACTATCATTTGGATTATCTTGATCATGTTCATTTTGATTATGGATCTGCATCAAACAATGGTAGTTTTCAAAAAAATTAGGGCAAAATTACACCTTTCAACCAGTGGTAATAGAAGGAATTGATTGAATAAATGAGTTATGATGGTCGAGGTTTGGGTAGGGCAATGGTGTGTTTTGTATTATAGATTGTGAATTTTACTTGATGCACAATACATTGTACCAGATTACACAAATAGAACGCAACAAATGCACAATTTTGTGCCGTTGCAATTACATTACAAACTCTAGTATAAGGAAACATCAACATTGCCTTCTTAAAATTCGCAAGCAGCTAAATGTATTACTCAACATATTCCTTTATAAGCAAACTAGCGCCAAATGCTATGTATCTGAGTATCTCTCATAGTTATTGACACAATTGTAATCTCAAATTCGCAATTGTCAACACACAAATGGACAATGGTATATATTACTCGATATGCGCAAAGCTGTTCGTCAAATGCATTGCATCAAAATAAACGTCGCCAAACAGATAAGAATGCAAATAAAACACTCTACAACCTAAAAACAAAACACCAACCCAATGTAGCAAAAACTTAAACATACCCACCAATATTCACACACCAAGAATTTCAATTTCAAATTATTAGTAAAAGTAAATAAATAATTATGTGTGCACCAGAAGTAGTTAATGTTTGAGTTCTCAAATTTCGGTGCTAAATTGAAATATTTCAAACCCAATTAAAATTTGAAAAAAAAAAAAAAATCGAAATCAAATCTTAACTGAAACGCTACCCGTAAGTAGTCTATCTTTTTTCTCTTTTCTGGTCTTACTTTTTTAATCCCCCGATTAAAACAAACAAGGCTGATGGTTTTTACTTGAACATTTGCCAAAGTCAAAGAAGATATTCAATTGGATCATGGACTGCGTAGGCTGTTTGAGGCATACTTTAAAGTATTAGTCGCTTTTCGCTATCATTCACTTATATTCCATGCTTCATGTGGTTTGCACCATTTCAATTCTTCTGCTGAGACACAAATATCTGTTTACTGAAAGCTGTTTTTTTTTTTTTTTTAATAGACAGAAAATAAAGAATAAGACTGTTTTCTATTTTTCATTTTGAAAATTGTTTTTTCATTTTTTAATTTAAAAAAAGAATTTGCAAAACATTTTTTTTTTCAGATTTTTTCAAATTCAGAATGATGCATAACTTAATTTATAATCGCTATTGTCATTACATTCAAACTTGTTTATCTACTCATATCACCTAGACGTACACCTACCAATATACATCTATTATCACTTGCGCGCACTTTATCACCACTTATATCTATTTATATTTATACTTATATCATCATTATCACTTTTTTTTTAATCATTACCACTATGTCACTATTATTCATGCTATCAATGTATTCACAGTTATGTATGACTATATATATATATATAATATTTTATGTTTTTATTTCACCCTTTCTATTAGAAATGACAATAGGTAAACACTTTTCTTTTTTACCTTAACATTTTTTCATATTCTCACAAATTCAATGGTGATTCAAAATTAGATATTCGTGTTATTATTTACACACACATATGATCAATGATCTAATCAAAATTTTATTTTATTTGAATAATATTAATTAAATGCGAAAAATGTCAATCACAAATTTAACCACTCCTTCAAATTGCCAATAGCCAAAGGGAAATTAAAAAATAAAAAATGTTTGGAAACGCATACAATTCAAAAGTAGCATGCTCAGCTCCCCTAAGAATATATTCACATGATCGATCGAACTCGATCGATCCAAGCCTTTAATCTCATTCAACAAAACCATTTCAATCTTCATCGCCATCACTGTGAAGGAGATATTAATGGAGACCCAAAGCTATTAACCCTACAATACCTTAGCTCCAAAGATATTTGCCTTTCCAATCTCAGCTGCCTATAAAAATTAGCTATAAACATCTCAGCCCTCTTATCCACATCTTCCTCCATCGGAAAACTTGTAGTCCTTTGCAGTCCACCCTTCACCGGAGAAGTCTCCGCACTGTTAAACTCGTCGGAATCTTCCACGCATGCCCTCAACCCCGCCGCCCGCCCGTTGAAGCTTATTGCCCTCCGTTTCCCCGACGCCGATCCCAACATCGACGCTAGTTTCCACTTGTTGAGATCAAAGTTTAATAGAACTCTAATTTTCTTCACGGCTTTCTTAAGCTTTCCCAGCAACAACCACCTGTCTATCCCCATTAAAGATCTGTTTTTGAGTAAAATTTGATGTTGGTAAATTGTAAAGGTTTATAGAGATATGGATTGTATATATAGTGGTGACTTGGGGGAATGAAACTATATATATGTGGCGTTGATCTTGTTAAGGAAGGAAATGATAGAGGCGTAGGGACAATGATTACCGCGTTATAAGCCAGCTAACACGCCAGAGACCGGAGAATGCATGATTGGTCAATGTTGGATTAATTCTTATATATGCTCGGTAAATAGTTGTTAGCTGACAGCTAATTGAGATAGTTGGTTTGAATAGTTGATATTATTAATTAATTTTAAAAAAATGTTTGGTAAATTAGTTGTTAATTGATAACTGATTACATGCAAAGTAATTTTCTTAAAAAGCTAATTCTTGAGTAGCTTTTTAGATTTTAACATTTTAGAGCAATAAATTGTTATAAAAAATTAATTAATCAAACATTTATTTTGAATGTTTAATCAAGTCAAACAGCTAATAATGGTCAAATAAATTAAAATTAACTAATAAGCTAAATATACTACCAAACATGGCATATTCTTTCAACTTTAATTAAGCAATTTGTTTGTTGCAGTATTTCAAAATAATAATAATAATAATAATAATAATAATAATAATAATAATAATAATAATAAGCAATTTGTTTGAACAAATTAAAGGCGGCAGAACTTAGGTGCACTCGTGACGTTTCCAATGGAAATAATGAAATTGGAGCCAACATATTTGACAATAGATCGAATTCTTTGTAATTTACATGTCGACTTAAAGATATGCATGGTATTCACTATTAACTAGGTTGATCTATTCAATCATCATTTTGTAGACTTTTAAATGATATGATGAATTTTATAAACTTTTTAGTAATTTTTGTAGACTTTTTCTAAACTTCTATAAATATTTATAGACATTTATTAATTTTTGTTGGAAAAATAGCATAAAAATGGCATTGAAAGTTGCTATTTTGTGGTAAAAATATATGTAATTTCCACTTTCGATTTGGATCGGGTCAAAGTGGATTTGAGATTTCATAGTAAGTCGAAGAGATTGATATATTGTACACTCAAAACGAATAATGTGAGAATAAAAAATTAATTCTCAAAGTAGACACATTTGAGTTGGAAAATGAAGGTGGAAAGACTTAAAAGTAGTCTTTGTCCCACATTGGAAAAACAATGGGATTTCCAAACCTATATATACAATAGCCTTTTAGAACAATATTGAATTGTATAGCACAGAGATTCTCTCTTCTATATCCTGAGAAGCCTCTCGTACTAACACCCAAATTATTTCGTTACACTTTTTATAGATTCTATTATTTTAAAATATGTACAAAAGTTATTAAAAATCTAAACTTAATACATCCATATAAACTTTAAATGATTTCGATTTGTAATATTTATAATTTTCTTACAAAAAATAATATATAATATGTCATATAATTCTTTATTTTTATCCATAGTAAAGAATGTCAATCACTTATACAGGATTAATAACCACATAACCACCTACAAACAAAACTATTTTATATAAGAATTCATAACAATATTGAATACAAACAAATTATAGCGAGAAAATAATTCAAATAAAATATTTAAAAATAATAAAATATACTCACGAATTATGCATAAAAAAATATATAATATTAATACAATTAAAGCATGTGCTCCATCTCAACTAAAAACCTAAGCTGATAGTTGGACTGCACATATTATATTTATACTCACACGCCCCCACCAACCAAGCAACACGAACCCATGACCTTTTGCATGGCTCTGATACCAAATTAAAGCATGTGCTCCATCTCAACTAAAAACCTAAGTTGATAGTTGGACTGCACATATTATATTTATACTCACAAATACTAATATAAAAATTTAATCCAAGGCTACAGAAAAAAAAAAAGAAAAAAACAGAGCTATTGTTCACAATACCAAATTTGTGTTGCGAACTTGCTACTATTCACAGCATAAATTGGGTTCTACAAGCAGTAATACGAAGTTGTTGTTCGCTTGTGATCTAGTGACACCAAATTACTCCCTTATATGGGAGATTGTGAATTCGAGATAAACATATATTGTATCATAATAGAGTCAGTAGAATTAAAAAAAAAAATTGTTCGCAACAAAAAAAGAAGTTGTTCGCAACAAAAAAGTTGGGCTATGAACTCTTTTGTTGTTCTTAGCAGCAAGAAGCTAATGTTTGCAACAACCTACAATTAAAAATGTTTAGAAACAAATTATATTATTACAAATTTTAAAATAAAAACAAAACATACAAGTATTTATGAATATTATGAAACATAATTGATAGAATATTGGAGGGTGAGCTTGGCCCACCTAATATTATATGTGGGTTGTGATATTTGAGGACGATTGAATAAGGTAGGGGGTTTGACGGTTGGATAAGGTAGGGTGTATGGGTGTATGGCGGCTAGGGGGTACGGGTGTATGGCCTGGGAGGTACGAGTGTATGGCGGCTGGGGTATGGACGAATGGCAGTTGGGGTATGGGTGTGAAGGGGGGTGCGGGGATTGGGCGTAGGTGTGTAAAACGAGGTGTGAGTCGTGGGGTGAGGGGGTGCAGACAGGCCACGTGGGTGGAGGAGGTACGCGTAGGGGGATGTCCACACACGTGGTTGGCTAGGATGGGTCTTCCTGCAGTATAAAAGGCTAGACCTGGTTCGTTTAGGACATCAATTCAAGACACGGAGACTTCTCTGGTTGGGTGGTCCAAGTCTTATCCGTTTCACTGAAGGGACTAGGTCAATCCCTAGTCAAGGTTTATTTATTATTATTTATTAGTCTTTCTTTTATTAGTTATTATTTATTAGCCCATGTTCTTTATATATTATTTATTTATAATTAGCCCCCTGATTTATGTATCTCATTCGTTAGCCCATTTATTTTTGGACTGCCATTCTAGGCCCTTGGGTCGGTATTCTTGGGTTCTTGTATGCATTTCCTTGGGCCTCACACCCGAATTAATAATATTGCTATTGTCCTATCTCGTTCAGCATTACTGTACCCGGTCCCAATAAAACTATCATTGGCGCCGTTTGTGGGGACCGTTACAAAAAGCGTGCGTTCCCAATCTTTACCCGTTTCATTTAAACCCAATGATATGTCATTAAATGGCATCATATTTGTGCTTGTTTATGCTTGCTTTTTATTCAAATATTATGTAAAGGAATGTGGAATAACTCTTAATTTGTTGTATTTTGTTTGAAGGAAGAACTGACCGAGCAATGAGCAAACAAGCATGAAAAAGTGTTAATCTTTGGAGAAAACGGGGCTTTAAAGCATAAGAAAAACACCCAAGGGGACACCGGAGAACAAAGGAGCAAAACGAAGGCGTGGAGGTCAATTTGAAGAACTCACACTGACACTCACACCGTGAGTGTCAGCGTGAGTCCTCAGTGTGGTTTCTGATCGTTGAGACTCACGGTGGGACTCACACCGTGAGTCCCACCGTGACTTCCTATCCTGGAGGCTACGAAATGGCGCAAAAATTACACTATAAATACCATTAGTTGGTTATTTTGTAGATACTTTTGAATTTCTAAACACCCCTTTTAGTTTTTCTCTCTAGGAAACTTTAGAAAACACTTCCTACACTTGTAATCTACCATATTTTAGAGATTTAGAGGAAGAATTCCAACATTCAACTTCAATTTCCAGATTATTCCTTGCATTTAAATCATAAAGTTAAGTTCTTTATTCCATATCTTTGTATTTATATTTCTTAAAGTTTGTTTGAATTATATGTTTATTATTTCAATTGATTATTGCTTTACATTCAAAATATGAATACTTAAACATATTTAGGATTTGAATTGAACTTCCTTGAATCCCAATATGAATTAAATTGCATAAATTAGGTTTGTATTGTCTTAATGTTGAACTTGGCTATGAATTGGGTAGAATTGATTTGAATCTTCATAGTTATGGCCAAACTATGCAAGAGATATTTGGAATTGGTGTTCCACCTATGAGAATAGGGCTACACCATAGCCATACCTCTCATATTTCTTACTCACCTTTGAGAAAAGGTAGTTTGAAGGAAATAGGCACACAAAGTGTTTGTTAAATTGCCTCTTCTAACCAAGTTGCCATGAGAATGGGACTTAGGATTAGTTGATAGTCCAATTGATCACGAGAGTGACATTGGCACTTAAACCATTTCCCCAACTTCATCATCTAGACTTACATAACTTAATCTTTAGACACAAGGGATTTTATGCAAGGATGTTTGGTTCAAATCTCTATTTCATTTATTATCTTTTAATTCTCTTATTTGCTCTCGTTATTGATTTATTAAACATGAACTACTCAAATATCTTTAGGTTAGCTTTCAAACACTGCATGAACCCGTGCTTAACCCCTTATTACTCAAACTCCCATTAAGCCATTCCTTGAGGACGATACACTTAATTTCCATCACCACTAAAAATACAATTTTCACCCAAGTACGCCGAAATGGCAAGATCCGAAAGACAATATTTGCCGAACCCCTGTGTGGCTGAAAATGATGTGTAGGATCCAAGAAGGCGGGCCCTACCCCCTCTCAGAACCAGGAGTGCCCTAGTTAGTACTGCCCGCAGAGGAGCTCGTAGGGGAGCCAAGCGGTCCCACTCTACCCTTCTGGAGGTTGACGTTACCCGTGCTTGTCACGCAGTTGCCAACATCATAGATGGGCCCCAAGACGGAATCCCACAGCTTTTTTCCCCAACAACCCAAGCACAAAGCTTCGAGCCGAGCATATCGCGGGGGCTAGGAGAGCTTCTCCAGCTCTTCAGGATCAAGGATATGAATGCATTGTAGGGAATAAAATCCCTGAGAGGCCGGGCTCCCCGACCTATCGATGTGTCCGAAGGAAAAAGAACATTCCGCACCCCGATGGCGGCAGGATCCCACAATAGGGGCATGTTCCGTTCTCAAACAAAAGACACCCCTTCCAATGGATGGGTAAAAAGAATAGATGTTAAAATCGCAAAACTACTCCAATGGAAGGAGCAAGGTAACCTCCCGAAAGTGCCAAAGATATTGCTAACCTTGCCTTTCAGCAGAAGAATTATGAGAGAACCCATTCCGATCCCTCCAATTTCAAACCCCCAAGTACCGAGTGATTTGATGGCTTGGGTGACCCGCAACAACACGCACCTTAAGAAGGAAAACCACGCACTTAAAGCTTTAGGTTGACGCACCTTAAGTTTCAACGCTGGCGTACCTTAAGAAGGAAAATTACGCACCTAAGCAACCGCACAACCACACCGGAAAAGGCCAACTGCACAGGAACGTAACATATATATATATATATATATATATATATATATATATATATATATATATATATATATATATATATATATATATATGGATGAGTTCTGGTGCGGAGATATGGGCTTCTTTTGCGGTTGTGTGGTTAACATGTACAAAATCACGCACCTTAAGCATTAAAAAGAATCAACCATCCGAAGAGTTTACTTTGACTTCTCAGAGTCAACTACTTGAAAACAACTGCTCGAAAATTAACTTTTTGGATGTTAACTTCTCGGTCCCAAAACTGAGTATTCTTGGGTTCTAACTTTTCTCAAAATCTTTATTTCCCAATTAACTTTCTTCCAAACTTAAAATAATATTTATACTCCACAATTCCAAATATTATTTAAACTTTCTTGATAGTACATCTGAAATATTAATCTCGATTACTATATAAATTTAGAACAATTGAAGATACTCAATTAAAGAGTGAATTGGAGAGGGTAAACACATGGATGAGCTGGAGGTTGCCAGATTATGATATATATATATATTCTGATAGACGTAGGCCATCTGATCTTATGAAAGAATATGAGATATATTTTCTCTAAATTGGATAGGCACTACATACTATAAGTGTCCCAGCCAGGCCACAAGAATATATATGTATGTAGGCCATTCATCATCAAATCACCAAATTGCAGCAGTCTATTATATTGATGACTTGACCAAAACTGATGTTGAGACAATAATGAAGGCTGTTGTGGAGAGAATGCCAGGCCTGGATCGAGGCTGTTTTGATTTACATCAGAGAGACAGCAAACGACATAGACTTACTCAGGTATGGTAGGTTCATAAAATAACCACTCAATTCAAAGCTGTGCCTACACTACTATAAATTCATTAAATAATTACGACAGGTTAATTTTTTTTTGAGTACTATTAAAAATATTACAATGTAGTGTCTGTTTATACATAGATACTTTCTCAATCTACTGAACCACAAAGAGTCAATATCGCCGCACTGGAGTTCAAACATGAGACCTCTCATTTGAGAAGTCACAGCTATGTCGCTCGACCACAAGCCCTTTGACAACTATCACATGTTCATAAAATAAGTACCATTGCAAGTTTATAACATTCACTATTGTAGGTTCAAGGTTTATAAAGTCACTAATGTAAATTTATAATATAAATAATAATTACAAGTTCATAAATTTACTACTGCAAATTCATAAAGTTACTATCGCAAGTTTATAATGCTATTATTGCCGTAGGTTCATAAATTAAAGTCACTACTCTCGATCAATTGAATAACCATTGCAAGTTTATTACACAATTTTTTAAACGATTTATTTAAAAATTGTATAAATATGGATGTCATTTTTAATGATATATATTTTTTATATTTATTTTATCTATAAAAAATAATAAATAAATAATATGTTTAAATTTGTGCCATTATATTTTTATAAAATTTTAGTTTTTTTAAAAAACAAACTTAGTTGATCCTGAGTTCGTCAGACTAATTCTAAGCCCACAAGACCTCGTCCTAGAGGTAAATCTTGCAACCCATCTGGCGCACAAAAGATTCAATTCAAGCCTTCTAGCATCTTTGGGCCTTTTTCCCATATATGCTAGGACCCCACCCCTCGAAGTAAATCGCAAGTCGTGCAATCAGCCCACCTCCTAGTTTGGACCTCTTCCCAAACGAAACCCACCCCCAGCATCCTTGAGCCTTTTTTTTCTATACATGCTTCTAGTAGGATTCAAACTCCCGAACTATCGCCCCGTCATGACCTTTAAATCAGGCGACCAACCAATTACACTATAGTATTATTTTTATTAACACGATCGAGTACATGATATAATTTGCATCTTATTACTCCAATATTTAAAAGAAAAATTATAGAATATAAAATGAACGCCGACCATCGACTTGGATCTATCACTAAAAAAAAGGTTTCTTTTAGAAGTCAATTGCTTCATATTCAAGTGGGTGGAAGGGCAAGGAACAGGCGGCTTAGCCCATGTTCATGCAAAAATACCTAATTAATAATGGTTGACTATAAAAAGTGTATATATTTATTTTGAATGCCATTACCGAATTGAGTGAGGCTAAAGTTAGGCACTTAGGCTCATCTCCATAGATACTCTTTCTAACCTATTCATTTATTTAATTTTTTTTTTTAAAAAATCCTATTTTGAAAGACCAGATCTTTTTTTTAGTACTACTAACTCTGTTACAATGCAGTACATGTTCATAACTACTTTCTCAACCTACTAAAGCACAAAGAGTCAATATCGCCTCCATTGAGGCTCGAACCCACCCTTCTATGGGGTGCAACCGGGTGCTAGACCACACGAAAAAAAAAAAAAAAAAAGAAAGAAGAAAGATCAGATCTTAATTCTAATAACTTGCAAAAACAAATCTATTTGCCGGAATTGCACTAAACCTCTTCAATACTGCATTGATTTAACATACAACATTTTTTAGCTCAAATAATGTTTTTTGTATTTGAATATCATATCTGTTGGTACAAAAATTATAATGTAATTTTTGTATTAATATTAGTTGACATATGTTGATCATGAACCAAAGTAAATCATGATGTACGTGTGTATGAATTATGATGTACATGTATATGGGTATGGATAATATCATATATAATAGTATGTGCAGTAAGTATGCTTGTGTGGTAAATGTGCAGTATCCATGCAAATCAAAATGGGAATGCAAAATGGAATCATTCAAAAACAAAATGAAGGGAAGCAAAATGGTGTTGTATATGTGCAAATTGTCTAGTGGTCACATGCTTCAATGTTCAAATCATGCCAGTACATGTTGATCATGGAAACATCATGGGGGAATATCATGCCTAATTTCAAGTAAATTTAGAGAATCTTACACTATAAAAGGGGATTTGTGTAAGAGTTTAGAGGTGGAGTTTAGGGGATTATCTCGAGAGTGTGAGGAAAATATTCAGAATCCATACTCAATGTGCTAAACTGCGTACTGTCAGGAAAAGTCAGCTCACGCGCTCCAGAAATTATATAGTACAAATCGTATTGATTGATCAGGTAGGTGTATTTTGTATAATTCCTAGATCAGTACAAAATTGTATCCTCTAAACTTTTTCATAAAGTTGTTATACTAGGTTGATGCATGGCCAAGGACCTTGTGGTCCAGTGGCATCAAAGCCTTCCCTGGCAATACTGACTCTTGTGCTTCAATAGGTTGAGAAAGTAGTTATGAACAGATGGTTGATGCATGAATAGGTGGTAGGTCAAGTTAGTAAATCATTTGAACCTTGTATTTGTAAAAACAGTGATTGATCTTTAGCGAAAATATTTTTGGGCGTGGCTCCATAGATTAGGTGGTGTTCTTGATATCAATTCCTTGGGTGTTCGTGTTTATTTTTTTTATTAAATTTATTTCATATCAATCTCCGAAAATTAATATCTCTTAAGCGGTTGACTTACGGGGTTATCAGTTCCTGCATTATAAACTTTCAATATCAATTATTCTTGAATTTATTCGATTAACAGGACATGACTGAAATTATTTTAAATTCAATTTTTCATAATGTTAAGTTTAATATTAGTATCTAAAATTTATATATTTAGAAACTACATAAAAAGTAATATTAAAAAATACTAAAGAAAACAAACAAAAATAAAGAATTAATTTGACCTGGGTTGGACACGATGACTAATTTCATGGCTGAATTGTAGGCACCTCTGTTGGGTGGAACAGTTGGCTTGGAGATTTAAAGCTGCTACACGCTCAAAGCCTAGAATTGAATTCTTGACATTTGGTTAAGGATGGATGAGCCTTCGCCACTCAACCATACCCCCAGGTTATATTAGATATACATTATTGTAAAGGGAAAGTCAATTATTATACCATGAATCAAGGTTCATATTGTACTGTGAACCCACCCTGATACAAAAATTATGTACCTTCCGTAATAAACACATTCTGTACATGTACACAAATAATTTGATAATTGACACATAAGATGATAATTACATGTACAAAAACTATTAACTAAAAGTACAAAATTGTGTTAACTACATAATCTGAAAGTTATTTTTGGACTAGTGGATATAATGTTTGTACACCCTTGTCTATAATTTGCCAGGGAAAGTAGCTACGCCATATTGGCGTATCCCCTAACTTTCAACCCTTTTGTTTGACAAACTTTCGTTGAGCTTTTAGGAGTAATAGTCAAAAATAGTACACCACAAGATATACACATACATTCATGCATGTATATATTTATATTGCCAACCAAAATCTTTGAACTCAAGAAAACTCTTTGCACTTTTATCATGTTCATCACCTCCCTTTAATTTGTATATACTCTGCTCTCTATCAATGTTTCAGCCCGGCTGTGCATATGATGATGAAGTCAATTAGAGACGGGCGGCGTTTCATCATCCCCTGCTTTTTCTTCCTTCTTTTCCTATGCATTTTCGCTTCCATCAATGAACTCCGATTCGATGGCCGCCTCATCAACTTTCACAAATGCGCTTTTTCCGATTCCAACAATCTTCCGATTTCGTCGGCCGCCGCCGTCGACGGCGGCGAAATCCGAATTCTGGTCGGGATTTTGACCCTGCCGGACCAGTACCAGAAGCGCCACTTTCTCCGGCTAGTATACGGCACCCAAAAATCTCCGGCGGGGGTGAAGGTGGACGTGAAATTCGTGTTCTGTAACCTCACCAAGGAGGACCAAAAGATCCTAGTGGCACTTGAAATAATGCGCCACGATGACATCATCATCCTAAATTGCCAAGAGAACATGAACAACGGCAAGACCTTCACGTTCTTCTCCAGCTTGCCGGAGATTCTCTCCGGCGCCGGCGGCGGGCGGCCGTACCCGCCGTACCATTACGTCATGAAGGCCGACGACGACACGTACGTGAGACAGGAAAATCTAGCGGCCTCTCTAGCGCCATTGCCCAAACAAGATCTGTACTACGGCTTCGTGATCCCGTGCTCTAGCATGGACCCTTTTAAGGAGTATATGTCCGGGATGGGATATCTAATCTCCTGGGATTTGGTGGAGTGGATTAGCGAGTCCGATATTCCTAAAGCGAATTTGGAAGGTCCCGAGGATAAGGTTTTGGGTGGGTGGCTCCGCGACGGCCGGAGGGGACTTAACCGGTTCAACGCCAAATGGTCGATGTATAACTTCCCGGACCCGCCGAGCGGCTGTACGCACGAGCTCTGGCCGGAGACCGTGGCGGTTCATCTGCTCAAGACTCAAGAGAAGTGGATTCGGACGTTGAGTTATTTTAATGTCACCACAGATTTGATGCCATCTAAGCTGTATCATATGCAATAGTATAGGTTGAAGATTGATATGGCCGGAAAAATAAATGGATCACCTGATCGGCCGGCGAGAGTTGCCGTGGATTTTGTGGCCGGAAGTTAGACAGTGCGGGCAATCTATCAATTGATATGACTGTATTCTTTATTAGTTTATTTCCAATTAATCTATCAATAGTAATTATAGTTGTTGGTTTTATGAATCACGGCTAGTCAAGGTAGGTCAACATTGAACAATGTTAAGATCAGAGATCAAAAGCATGGGAGCAAAGAGATCAAAAGCAAAACTAATAGCTATCCTTTTGGATCGCTTTGTAAACCCTGTCAAAGGACCAATGATGATAATCGTATCATTCACTGGAGGCCAGAAAGCAACGGTAGATTCTCAGTTTCCTCAGCATACAAGATAGCAGTCAAAGCCCCTAATCACAATCCAAGTGAGAGATGAAAGGACTTATGGAAACTTAAAGTTCCAAACAAAATCAGTGCTTTCATCTGGCTTCTCAAACACAAGCGTTTAATGACAAATCTAGAAAGACAGCGTAGAGGTTTCACATCAAATGTCAGCTGCCCCATCTGCAATGTAAATGAGGAAGATGTGGACCACTGCATTAGGAGATGCGAGAAAGCAGCTGAAATTTGGGAAGTATTACTACCCTATGGGTTACTAACTAAGTTTCTCTCTACTGATTTTGATAGTTGGCTAACTAATAATGTGGCAGGGAATCTCCATGGAGATAAAGTTAGCAACTGGGGAGAAAACTTTGCCCTCACAGCATGGTGGATTTGGAAATGGAGGTGCAACTATGTCTTTAGAAAGGAAACCTGGGATAAGGGAATGAAAATCAAATGGCTCTACGACAATCAAAAGGAGATGGCGAAAGCTTTTGCAAGGAAAAAACCACCTGGTTCGATTAAGCTTTTCACAAAGAAGAAGACCCAACCTCATGTGGAGTGGCCCACGCTGCACACGGACGCATCATTCACCCATCATCACATGGCAACAGGCTGTGGAGGAGTCTTGAGAAGCTTCAATGGAGATTGGATCAGAGGATTTAGCTGTACCACAAGAACGGACCATGCAACAGAAGGCGAACTATGGGCGGTCTATGTTGGTCTCAAATGGGCTTGGGATAAAGGTATGAAGAAACTGCATGTTTTGAGCGACTCACAACAGGTTGTGGACTGGCTAGCTACAGGTGATGAACCTATTGGACCGTGTGCCAAAATCGTGAAGCTGTGTAAACTCTGGTTATTGAAGGATTGGGAAGTCAAATTTGAGCATACACCACTGGATTCTAATGCTGTTGCAGATTGGTTGGCCAAGATTGCTGTTAGAAGACAATGCGACTGGATTGAGTTCCATGATCCCCCGGAGATTATTAGGGACAGTCTTGAGTTTGACTGAAAAGATATTTGAATCCTTTACGATGTGTAGCGGGAGTATTTATACAGTCCAAACTATATATTAATGCTCACATATATGATTGTGCCTAATTAATACAAAATGACATAATTGTTGTAACAGTCCCTAATTGCTAACCATCGTACTAATTGACTAATCGTCTAACCGCCTTAGCCGACTGCCTCACTCACTACTAAACATCAACGGGGTACATCCACCCAACCTACTCTTCAAGTTCTTGCCTAACTGTATCTTGACTTTATTCTTAAACTACTAAGGAGACACAACTAAGTGCCGACTCCATTTTCAGACCTCCAGTCAAACCTTAAACTATTAATTTCATTACAGACTCCCTTTTTAAGGATGCGCCGGCTGTCACATGGTGATTCTTTCGTACGGCGTTTATACTTGCCTTGCAAGAATTAGACCAGCCTAACTCTAACGAATGACCATTTGCCCAACGAATGCGATCCAGAATGTAATAGGAAGGAATACTTATTATTTATCAAATAAGTTCGACGAATTACAATCCAAAATGGGAGGACATGCACACTACTTGGCCTTGGGATACTTAGAAAACTCTCATTCAATTCTAAGGGGCGTGCAAAAGCTAGTTCTAAGTTCGAGCAAGAGCTAAGCAAAAACCGAGTTGGAGAAGGGGAGAACGGGATCTATTTATAATGCTTGCTATAGTTTGAACCAAAAAGACACACCCCTTTGTTGGTTGGCTGACTGTTCACTGCCTTGGACGGTGAAGTGCTATAAGGCTTGAATAAATGCTCTAGCTACTGCCATAGACGGTGCTAGCAGCCCGTTCGCCTTCCGATCGAAACGGATGGCGGACTACGACGACGGCTTGAAATTCTTTTAGATGGCCCTCCGCTCCTACTTCTCATCTTGATGCTCCCGGATGTGCTCTTGGACGCCTTTGAGGTCCTGGTGAAGAGTGTAGGATGTCGTACCGTTATTCGCGGCTTGCTTGTAGGCCGATGGTGTATGCATACGTCTTGCGGGTGTTTCTTTGGGGGTGAAACCTTGATGGGCGCCTTGCAATGCGAAGTCTTGTTAGCGGGAAATGTTGGGGCGCCACACCCTCCCCCACCAATCTTAGAGCCGTCCTCGGAACTGTTGTTGCCCCCATATGCATTCTCCAAAGTTTTAGTCATCTCAAAATTGTCTCCAGTACCTTCATTTTTATCTAGCAGCATGCGGAGAATGGGCACGCCGCCTTGTTTTAAGACGAAAGTTGTTGGCTTTCCCTTTAACTGTTGCTGAGTCTTCTTTATGTCCTTGACGGTCAGACCCTCGTAAGGTCTTACTTTGCGTCGTGGTGCACCAGACCTAACTTTCTTTTGATTTCGACATGGCCGACAGTCGGGAATGCTTCATCGTTGATGGACGGATGGCTGGAATTATTATCGGGGCGTCGGGCTGGTTAATATGTATACTGTGGCAGTAGGCCGGGGAGAGGAACGATGCAATGTTGTTACAATGAAAGAGACGCGTCCCTTCCACGGACCGAGTCGAACCGTCACGTCCTTTGCAAATCTAGCGGTTGGCTTAGCGCGTTGGTTAACTGTTATTATTAATTGCCTTCGCGGTTCCACCCTTAAATTCAGTCACGTCGGTTCAGATTCCTCTATAAAATTATGTGTGCCCCCCCCCCCCCCCCCCCCCCCCCCCCCCCCCCCCCCCCCCCCCCCCCCCCCCCCCCCNCCCCCCCCCCCCCCATATCGATCATTGCTCTGCTTCAATTCTTTTACCATTGATAAGCACCTCCATGTATAATAGATCCATTGTAGGCGACGGTTGGGAAATGGCGCCTAGTATTTTAAGGGAACCCATCTGTAAAGCGCATTCATCGTCGTCGAACACCTCATCTATTACTTTAGCGCCATTACCGAAGAAAAATGGCGTTGAGTTTGCCGTACTTAGGGCAATTTGTTACATGTTCATAGCATTCACTTGTTATGAACATGTAACTATAATGTGGTCATGACATTCACTTGTTACATGTTCATACCATGCCTTATATATGTTCAAAGAGTTAATATCATCTGAGATCCTCTGAGTATAGTGGTTTTGCCACGTTTAGTCCTAAACTTTCAAATTGACCACCCGTGGTCCTTCGACTTTTAAATTGTTACCATGCATGGTTCAAGTTAATCACCCATGGTCCTTCTACTATTAAATTTTAACCAACCATGATCCTTTCAAGAGGAACACGGCTGGTTAAATTTTGAAAGTTGAAGGATCATGAGTGGTTAACTTGGACCATGAATGGTTAAATTTCAAAGTCGAAGGATCATTGATCAATTTAAAACTTTAGGACTAAACGTGGCGAAACCACTATACTCGGAGGACCCTATGTGGAATCAACTCATTAATTATACTTAAATTGTAAATTAAGACCATGAATTATTATTATGGAACTGATTGACCCGGAGTATGTGTGATCAACTAAGTTTGCATAAAATACAAGGATAAAATGGTAAAAGAACAAATATTTTAATAATAGTGAATGGATTCATGCAAGAATATTATAATGTATGTTGTGTGAGAACAAGACATGATTTGTAATAACTAAACAAGGCCAATTTATACATGAAAATTCTAACTAGTTTAGTTAATTTCATGGTGTGCTATAAGACTAGGTCAAAACCCGCATTTGGGCCAAATCCGGTCACCCCGACTTCGAAGATGGGCTCAAAGGTGGAACGGCGATCGCTCAGGGTCCTCGCATCAGACTCGGGTAGCCTCCCACCCAGGTCCCCTAGTTTGGAACGCTCAATCCAAGTTGCCTTCTTCATCTGGACCCCCTTAGTTCGAATTGCCTCTCTTGGCCCGGACCACCTTTTTGGTTTGGGTCTCCTTATTGAGCACCAAATCATCTTTTTTGGTCGCTCGGGTAATCTTATTGGGTCCTAGAGCTCTGGGATCCTGAATCCCAGGTCTTTATTATAGATTTTGTTAACATTAATAATTTATTTTGAATTTTTAAATTATTAAAATACATATTATTCATTGTGGTAAGAGTATTGTATATATAAAGATAAAGATTTATAGAGGAATTTTTTTAAAAAAAATTTACAAAATAATCAATATATCTTTGATAATTTAAAAATTTAAAATAAATTATTAATATTAACAAAATTTATAAGTAATAGATTAAAACTATTATTTAAACATAATTAACAACAAATTTATATTAAATAATAATTTATAAACTAAGTCTACAATTTAGATATAATTAATAAACTAAAATCGTTGGTTTGCCTTGTTTTTGCTAAACACACTATAACTATTCCAATTCAAATTCTGATTTTAATATTTTAACCAAACGCCCTTTAAAACTAATCATTTTCTCATTTCAATAGGCACGGGCGCAAATAAAAATGGATTAAATAAAATACAAATATTGAGTTGTTGCCTTAAAATAAAACAAATATCGCAAAAAAAAAAAGATTTTTAAAAATTAGAAATATTTCTTTTGAAACAAAATAAAATACAAATATAGATATTAATAAAAACGGAACTAACAAAAAAACAAGAATTTTCCCTCAGAAAANGTTAAGCACTAGAATGCTGGTTAGACAAGTAGTCCCACATCAAGCATACGTTTCTTTTGCTATTTCTCAGTTTTGGGATGGGTGGCATGGAGTGTTTATGTGCAGTTTGGCATTTTCCTTTGTTACTAGAAATCAAGTTTTGAAACTTCTAACAATGTATTGTGCAAAATTTTTCTATTCTTACCTTCATGATGTCCTTCCACTCCCTGATCTTTTATTTGTGCAGTATATCAAGTTGTTTGGTTTTATATTGTATATTCATTCTTCTATCTACTATCTAGGTGTATTTGTATGGGGCCCATGTAACTTCATGGAAGAATGAACATGGAGGAGAAATGCTCTTTGTCAGTAGTAAGGTACTTTCATGAGCTATGGTCAACATAGTGTTTTTTTTTTCTTCAATAAACTTTGCCTGCTGAAATAAGATATCCTTTAATTAACTTCTACCTGAAAACTGAAAGATTATAATGCCGCATGGGTGAATTTCATGACTCATGATCTTATAATTGATAAATACATAAAAGACTCATGTTCTCTTTTACAGTGAATTTCATGAGTTAACTTCAACTGATAATGCATTCCATTACATTAATAATTAAAAATCAAACTTCATGTGGGATTGATCATTATGACTTTATACAGTGTTTTCTGGTACGTACAACTTGTATGTGAATGGGTGTAATGAAGTTTAAGTCTTTATGCTTTGCAGGCCATTTTCAAGCCTCCAACAGCAATTCGTGGAGGTATCCCTATATGCTTTCCTCAGGTATTATGGTCTTTTCCTATGTTTTGTATGTTAGTCTGATCTTATTTACAACTTACACTAACCGCTTTCTGTTTGCAGTTCTCAAACCTTGGACCTCTTGAGCAACATGGATTTGCTAGAAACAAGCATTGGACTGTTGAAAAGGATCCTCCCCCACTTCCATCAGAGTCTACGGCATTTATTGACTTGATACTAAAGCCCTCTGAAGATGACTTCAAAATCTGGCCTCACAGGTTTGGTGGATGCACATTGATTACTTTTTGGTTAACTTTTATTTTTTCCGCACTTAGCTTTTCTGACCTGCTTTTTTCTAGATATGAATTCCGATTGAGGGTAACATTGGGACCTGATGGAGAACTTCTGCTAACATCTCGAATAAGAAACATCAACACTGATGGAAAGCCCTTCACCTTTACATTTGCGTATCGCAACTACCTCTCTGTTTCAGACATAGGGTGAGCCAGTCATTATGACTTGTATAAATCCATTACTTAGTAAATCCAAATCAATTGGTATTCTTTTCTTGTACTTGTGCTGCTGATGTGACAGTCTTTGGAAAATGTTCTGTTCATATTTTTTAACCATGGTTTTTTGCTTTATAATTCTTGTAACAGTGAAATTCGTATTGAGGGGCTAGAAACACTGCATTATCTTGATAACTTGCAGAATAGGGAGCAGTTTACTGAACAAGGCGCTATTACTTTTGAAGAAGAAGTAAGGATTTTAGGAATTTTCATTGTGTCAAGTATTTGCTGCCTTTGCCATGTCTCTCATCCATAATTTGGAATACAATTTTACATAGGTGGATAAAACATATCTTGGAACTCCAAGAAAAATTGCAATCATTGATCATGAAAAGAAAATGACATTTGTTATTCGTAAGGATGGACTTCCTGATGCAGGTAAGATGGTCATTCCCATTTGCTTTTTCAAGACGGGAAAATTGGTTTCTGTTTAATGTAGGACATCTTATTTTTTTTCTGAAAGGGTGATTTATTCTTTCTTGATGGGTGGGGTGTAAAGTGGATTCTTTACTATAAAGGATATTTTTATAAATATCAAGGTTTTTCTGCTAAATATGAAGCTTGCTGGGTTTTTCACTGAAATTCTTTTCTATTTAGGGTATTTGATATGCAACATATCTGCCAATTCATTAGTTTTCTGTTTTTTTTTCTAACATGACTGATTATTAAGTTTCTACATTTCACTTGAAGTGGTGTGGAATCCTTGGGACAAGAAGGCAAAGGCAATGGCCGACTTTGGAGATGATGAATATAAGCGCATGTTGTGTGTGGAAGCTGATGCAGTGGAAAAAGGAGTCACTTTGAAACCCGGTGAGGAGTGGAAAGGAAAGCAGAAACTGTGTGTTGTTCCTTCAAGCTATTGCAGCGGACAGCTTGATCCTCAGAAAGTTCTTCATGGCAGCTGAAACATGTTTGTGCTGGCTTATATCATGTACGGGTATTTCTCTATTTAAAATTGCTTTATGTTGTAGAATTATTGAATCACTGAGGAATTTCATGGCATTATTCTGCATTTTCAGAAAATAGTAGTATTGCATGTGGCCATTTCAGTTGTGTATATTCTTGTGAAATATTCAGCATGTGTACTTTTGGTTTGTTCAGTGGCAGTTGATGGCTGGATTGGAAAAAGTGATTGTAGTTTATGTGTTATACATGTTTATGGACAGCATGTGTACCTTTCAACATTCCCCTTATAATTTTCCACTTGGGAAAGCATTGCATTCAATTTGATTGATTCCTTTGACAGCTTCATTGATTGATAGAATTGTTTTATTGCTTCAACCTTCAATTTTGTGTTGTTCCTCTTATAGATATTAGAAACTTAAACAAATACATTTGTCTGCCTTTAATATAGTTTTGCTATTGTCTTTTGTAGGTGCTCTGCTGCAATTCATGGTGGGAATACAACTGCAATCTCTGTCGAAAATCTATTATTTTACATTTCCCTTCATATGACATTTTCTCTATATTGAATAGAAGTTGGATTTGAGTAGTGAAGACTGAAATAATATTTGGATACTGTGCTCCTATTTTTTAGGGTATATCATGGATTAAGAGGCCTTATCTTTCTATACTTTCAAGGATCAATTCTATAGAAATTCTGAATTCATCTCATATGTTGAAACATATACATGTATATACCAGAAAATATTTCATTTGCCATATATGTTCTGCATTTGTTCATGTGTATGTTTTTATTAGAGTGGTGATATTATATTTAGGTGCCATTTGGTTAATATTATATTACATAATATCGGTAATGTGGGTATTGGAGTATTATATGATTTTTTTTAAAGGTAATGTAAGGTTCATAGAAATGAGTTTTACATTTATATTTAGTTGCAATTTTAGGAATTCTATTCTCCAAAGTTTTAGGTAGTGTGAGATTTTTGAAAATGTTAAAATTTAAAAACGTGATAATCTCAACTAAATTCTGCTTAAAGGTACACAGTTTTGATGTGTCAAGGAATGTTGCACCGATTGATTGATATTCCCTGCAATTTTCTATTTGACATTTACTGGATGCTTTAGGTTCAAAGAATTCATTGTGACTTATAATTGACTTTACCTGTGTTGTTCCCAAATCGATAAAAAAGTGTTTATTTTTTTACACTACTAGTATCGTTTTTTGTCCTAGCTTTAAAATTTGGATACATTGATATCTTTTTGGTGATGAAAGAAACTTGTAGAGTCATTACTTGAGGGTGCATATTGAGTAAATTTTGTAATTAAATTTTATTCTTATGTAATTGAATGTAAATTATACATGAGAGATAAACTGCACTATGAAGAGTGTATGTGACGAGTTTGACTAAGTGAGTGTTGATAAAATTGAATTCATGAGATTTTTTATTTTTATTTTTTGAAAAAAGGAATTCATGAGATTTAAATATGAGAATTATGTTCTACTCATAAAAATTGTATTTTATATCTTTTAAATATGTCATTCTTGTTTTTGTTTGTTTTAGTATGCATTCCTAGTTTTACAAAAAAAAAAAAAAAAAAAAAAAAGTTGTGATATTTGTCTCGTGAATAGTAGAATCTTGAACTTTTGTCGCAATTTGGTTCATATTACATGTTTATTAGTAGGTGTAATTTACTTCTGGAAGATAGAGCCTTGGAGTTGAAAAATTAAAAAAATGCATATTTTTTCCTTGATTCTAAATGAAATTTTTTGGGGGGTTTCTTTTGGGCTGAAATGTGAAAAATTATAATTTTTTGTTCACTAATTTTCCTTTAAAATGTAAACACAAGTCCACATTCAATTTATTGTAAGTGTCATACTTGTTTTTATCATTTTGTCGAGAATTCCAGCATATACGATCGTTAGTTATTAAAGGAAGAGTACTATTTGCATTAATTTTTTGTATCAAATATTTTAGAAATTGAATCATGGGGCGTGGATTAGATTTTTAATCAATGCTCAGATAAAAAGAAATCATATTTTATAAAGTTGGTTTATACTAATTAAATAAACATATGGTAAAAAATTTAATAACAATATTTTGGTTAATATAAACTTTAATATTTTGGCCATAACATGATGTTTGGTGTACAGCAAAATTTGCCGCGAAACAGGTTGTCCTCAAAGGATAATTTGGTTTTGGATAATCTGGACCATAGATGTGGGTTTTGCTAGGAATCTCTTTTTTGGATGCAATTTTACTAATTTGGTTTGGGTTAAGCGGCATCAAAACATATCTACTTTGCCAAGCTAAATGGATCAAGAAAGCTTACGAAGGAGCCTTGGCCCATAATAAAGCCATAATTTTGCCTTTTGCAACCACTGTCTACTCAATCTGGAATGCCCGCATCTCTATCATTTATTCATTTTTGTCAATACCCTTGTTATACGGTAGATTATGGGCATATTTGGTGCATGGCGGATCGCCAACTTTAACGCCAAAGTAGGTGTTTGGTTAGCAGCGATTTAGAGCAGCGGATTGCTCCAAATCGCTGAAAACTCAAACGTTGCTATTAGCAGCGTTTGAGTTTCCCAAAACGCCCTTACTTGAGTTTGGCGTTTTGGGATTTTCCCAAAACGCCCTTGCTTTTAATTAAAAGAAATATAAAAAAAATAATTGAGAAGCTGAAAGGCTTCTAGCCTTTAAGGCTTTGAGAAGCCTTTAATAAGGCTTCATAAATGAGACCTTACGGCTTCTCATCTCAAGAGGAGCATGTAATTAGAATTAGAAGAGGAGCATTGCTCCTCTTATATAGAGGAGCTCAAGTGATCCTCTTCCAACTTTTTTCGATGTAGTCGAGAATGCTCTGTCCCCTGAGAAATGGAATCAATTATGTGCGCCAGAATAGATAATTGTGATTTGTGAGCTTAATGGATACAAAATGATGAGCAACTGTGAGTGAGGTTGGAGTGATCGAGGGAGCGGTGGTGGGAGGAGCTGGGGTGGTGGCGGTGATTGCACGGTCTGGGTTCGGGGCTGCCATCGAAGAATAGTTCGGCAAGTGAAAGGGAAAAAATTCGAAAACAAAAAAGATCCCTAACCTATCGCTATTTGATACCAGATTAGTGAATGAACCACACTCTATTCAGTAATCAATTACACAAAGAGAGAGTCCTATATGAGTAAGACACTCACCTCTCCTATTCTACAGGACTAGTAACATAGACTAAGTTACAACCACACAATACAAGACTATAGAATAGTTAACAATATAATAATAATAATAATCATAATAATAATAATAATAACAGTTTTGTATTATTATTATTATTATTATTATTATTATTATTATTATTATTATTAGTGTTATTGTAGTTGTTATAATTATTGCTGTAATTGTTATTATAAATTTTATTTTATAATTACATAATAATAATGATAATAGTAATAATAATAATATGAATGCCCTTTTAGGTCATTTTACATATTAACCACTAATCTAAACAGCTAATTTTACCAAACATCTTTTTACAAACCGCTAATACAATCTGCTGGTCAAACCTGCTAATACAATCTACTGTTTGATAACCGCTAACACAATCCGCTACCGCTAATCGTTAACCGCTGATAACCAAACAAGCCATATGTCCAAAAACGTCATCCTTTTATAAGTAAAGAGACAGTGACCATTATGTTTAACTAATTTCGATGTGTTTGGAAATTACAATGTATCTAAAATGAAATTGAATAACATGTCTCACATATTAAATGTATGTACATTGTCAAATAAAAGTTGAATTAAAATGATACTTTAGTTGTGTTGTAATAAAATTACAATATGTATAAAATGAAACTGAGTAACGTGTCTCAGATATTCAGTATATATTCTCAAGTGAAATGTAGTTATATGAAAATGATACTTTAGTTGTGTTGTAATGAAATTACATGTATATAAAATGAAACTAAATAACAAGTTTCACATATTTGAGTGTATGTTGTCCAATGAAATCGTAGTTGAATTAGAATTATACTTTAGTGGTGTTGTAATAAAATTACATTGTGTATAAAATGAAATTCAATAGCATGTCTCACATATTAAGTGAATGTAAAATGAAACTGTATTTGAATCAAAATGATACTTTTGTTGTGTTGTAATGAAACTACAGTGTATATAAAATGAAACTGAATACATAATAATAAAAAAGAATAAGTTGACCAGAATGACTGAACATGTGCCATTTATTTTCATTAAAAGAAACGACACCGTTTTGGACCATAGTCCATAGTAAAATTTGCCAATAAGGGCGTCACCCAATCATTATACCATGCCGGCATGCACCATGGTTCATCTTGTGAGGTGAACTACTGTCATAAGGTTCACTTTTAGTATATTATAAGTTTATTTTTAATATATTGAATGCTCTTTTTTAAAGTTCAATTTTATGTACTAAATATTTATTATTTGGTATATTATTTAAAAAATAAACTTTTAATATATTAAAAACAAACGTTTAGTATATTAAAAAAGCACAATGCTATATTCTTTATATGCATAACTCTTCAAAATTCCTGACCACCCAAATCAAATGCTTGTGCTTTTTTAGTTCAAGGGATATGGTAGATGAGTGCTTTTAAATTTAATATGTTATATTTTTTGAGGTTCGAATATGCAAATGGGTCCAATTGATACTTGTCATTTAAGATTAATAATAATAATAATAATAATAATAATAATAATAATAATAATAATAATAATAACAACAACAATGATAACGTAAAATACGAAGTTGAAGTACGAAAATAATTTCTCTTATTAATCTGGCCCAAAATACTGAATCAATATACAACGTGAACAGTAGAGGTGTCCACGGTTCGGTTCTGGCCCGATTCCGGTTTAGAACCGCCGGTTCGCGGTTCCAAAATAGCCGGAGCCGGAACCGGAACCGGAACCTTATCTAGACGGTTCCAATCCGGTTTCGGAACCGGCGGTTCCGGTCTGGAACCGCCGGTTAGAATCGGACTTCGTAGTTTATTTTTTCTTTTTAGCGCATCAGTGCAGAATGAATTAAAGCAACAATGGAAAATGCATTGCATTGCATTGCTGTGTCTTTGCGCTGATGCGCTGTCAGTATGTTATATAAAATAACATACTATATAATATAATATATATTATATTATAATATAATACATGTGATTTAGTATATATAATATATATGTTATTTACATTTCCTCGATTTTGGAAAAGCTGGTGAGGGTTTTTTCTCTCTAAAAAGTTTGGTAAGATTTTTTCTTACCGTTTTCCTTCTAGTTTTATTTTGTAAGTCTTGTCGTCCCCTAGCCGTTATTGGCAGCCTAGGGAGGGCATCTATGGCGCAAACGCCGCCGGTCCCGGTGGCTCAACCGCCGGAATGTACTATGGATGAAGCAGGCCAGCAGCCGAGAGCTGCGAAGAAATTTCGAACGACTAAACGATCGTTCGCAGATACTTTGTAATCCCAGAATGCTGCACCAGTGGATGACTCTCCACCCCTAGAGACAAACGAATGGGCTTTTGAGGAGCCGGAGATTGAATCTGACGTGGAGGACGAGCCAGATGCCGCTGATGATAGACCAAGAGTCAAGATCCCGAAGGAACTTCGCAGGGAACCCTGTCGTGAGTGGCAACTCGCTTTGATTATTAAGTACTTAGGGAAGAACATTAACTTTAATGTTTTAAACCAAAGGCTCCCCAATATCTGGGGATTGCAAGGGCATCTCCACCTTATAGATATTGGGTACGGGTTCTTCGTCGCTCGGTTTGATAACAAGACGGATTACTTGCATGTGTTGCTTGACGGGCCATGGAAAATATTTGACAATTACTTGGTTGCCCAAAGGTGGCAGCCGGAATTCAAGCCAAAAACCGCAAAAATATCCAAGATGGCTGTTTGGGTTAGACTCCCGGATCTGCATGTTGAGTATTTTAGAGAAGATGTGGTTAAACTCATTCTCATGAATGTGGGTAAGCCCCTCAAACTCGGTCGCTTGACGACCTCGGTGGCCAAGGGCAGATTCGCGAGAGCAGCTGTGGAAATTGACGTTGACAAACCTCTTGTTTCGGAGATTTGGGTGAGGAACTCCATTCAGACTGTTGAGTACGAAGGGCTGCACGTAGTTTGTTTTGGGTGTGGAGTGGTTGGTCACAGAGAACAGGCGTGCCCCGTCAACAACCCCAAAGCACCGGAAACTTCTGACATGGACTTGAATGAGGCAAACGGTCCCAACGCTGAGCCTCAACAAACTGCCACGACACCATCGTCTTCTGAAGGCACCACCCAGAGGAGTCGGAAGTACGGCACTTGGATGTTGGTCACCATAAAACCAAAAAAGGTTGATCAGACTAACTACAATCATCAGAAGAAGTTTTATGCGAATGTTCATAAATTTGCTTTGCCCACCCGTGGTAACCAGTTCGAGGCCCTGGGAATACTCAAAACCCGGATGTGCCTGTTACAACCTCATCGAGGAAGAACAAATCAGCTACGGTCTCCGGCGAGAGACCCCAAGGTAAGTCTGCCACTCCTTCTAGGAACATGCAGAGCAACCCGTCGCCTCCTCCGGCTCCCGTTGCGGGTAGCCGCACGGGTGGACGTAACCCTTCTGCCTCGACCGTGCGCGGTCAGGGTAGTAAAAATAAGGCCACAAGGGGTAAAGGGAGAGGCCCTAGTAGGGGTGGCTCTAATGGTGTTGCTGATGGCCCTAACTTCATGGCTTCGAGTGCGAAACTTGAACGCCCTGGAGTTTTTCAGTTTGGTAGTACCTCCCGTGAGGCTACTACGAATGACCAGGTGCCCCCGAACCAGTCGGGTGAGGGCACATCTTCACGTTTCACGCCCGGGGAGAGCGGTGGCCAAACCTCCCCTTCGGCTTTGAGTTCCCAATGAAGATCATTTCACGGAATTGTAGGGGCCTCACCAATGGCAGAGCTAGGAAGCATGTTAAAGAGCTTACTTTGCGTCGTGGTGCACCAGACCTAACTTTCTTTTGATTTCGACATGGCTGACAGTCGGGAATGCTTCATCGTTGAGACCCGCTCTTCTAAGGCGGACAAAATGATATCTTTAGCTTCTAGTTTGGGCTATACCAGACATTTTGTTGTTGATCCTCTTGGCTTGGCGGGTGGGCTTCTCCTTTTTTGGAGACCGGGTCACATTGACCTCGAGATTGTTAGCCACAACTCACAAGCCATCCACACTAGGGTGAAGCAAAAGCCTGAGGATTTTTTTGTTACCTTTGCCTATGTTAGACCTAACCCGTGTGCCAAGTGTAGGTTCTGGGATTATTGCAAATCCCTTTCTAACATCTCTCAGGGGTCTTGGATCATCCTAGGGGACCTTAACGACATCGCGGCGAATGATGAGCAGTGGGGAAGCAATTTTATCAATGCTAACTTCCTGCACAGATTTGTGGAGGCCTATAGTAGTTGTGGCCTTCTTGACCCGGGGACTTTGGGTCCTAGGTTCACTTGGTATCGTTTTGCGGGGAGTAGAGTGATTCAAATGCGAAGACTGGACAGGGTCCTATGGAATGTCAAAGCTCAGCTTGCTTTCCCAGAGGCCAAAGTAGTGGTGCTCCCCCGTCTGAGTTCGAACCATAGCCCCATTCTCTTCATTGACGAAGCGGGAAGGCCGCCTGACAGAAATTTGCGTTCTGTTCTTTTTGAAGCGGCCTGGTTATCTCGGGAGGATTACGAGGTGATATGGAGAGAAGCGGTTTCTAGAGAGGGTCAATCCATGGAAGGTTTTATTGATGTAGTGACCCGAAAAAGCATTATTTGGAACCGCAATGTCTTTGGAAATATTTTCAAGCGCAAACAGACCTTAGAATCCAGGATTCAAAAGATACAATGTGCTGCTAATTATGGCGCTTCTACCTACCTTCAAGACCTTGAGCGAATCCTCATCTTAGAACTCAATGAGGTGCTTGATCAGGTGGAGGCTCTGCGATTCCAGAAGTCTAGGATGGATTGGATTAGAGATGGGGATAGAAACACACGTTTCTATCATAACACGACCATTATCAGGAGGAACAAAAGTCGTATTAGATTCCTTAAGATTAATGGCTCGTGGACTGATGATCCCTCCGTTTTATCTAACCACATTACTGATTATTTTATGAATCTTTTTGGCAGGGCTGACATAGGTGATTTGGAACAATTGGCCCCGGTTGCGGACGCGCACAAAATCCCCCAGGCCCAAGCTACATATCTTATTCGCAGAGCAACCCCCTCGGAAGTCAAGAAGGCAGTTTTTGGTATGAAAAAGTTTGGTAGTCCAGGACCAGATGGGATCCCGGCGGTCTTCTATCAACATTTTTGGGAAGACAGTGGCCCCATGCTTACTGACATGGTCAATCGCGCCTTGGAAAGCGGAACAGTGCCTAAACCTCTCCTCCAAGCGTTTGTGACTCTTATTCCGAAAAAGGATGTCCCTGAGTCGGCGGCCGATTTTAGACCAATTACCCTCTTAAAAGTCGCTTTTAAAGTCATATCCAAAGTCCTGGTCAACCGGCTTCGCCCCGTCATGTGCAATATTATCGGGCCCCACCAGAATAGCTTCCTTCTAGGTCGTTCCACCATGGACAACGTGATTCTTACTCAAGAAGTCATACACGTCATGAATAAAAAGAGGGGTAAGAAAGGGTGTATCATTGTCAAGGTTGATCTTCAAAAGGCTTATGACAGCGTATCTTGGTCTTTCTTAGAGAATACCGTGGAGGTCTTTGGATTTCCGAGACCTATGATCTATCTCTTCGTCTTCTCCCTTCGGGAAAGCGATATCTCCGTTCTTTGGAACGGGGGTCGGTCACAGACATTCACCCCAGGTCGTGGACTCCGTCAAGGCGACCCTTTTGCCCCTTATCTCTTTAATCTGGTCATGGAGAGGCTTTCCTACTCAATCCAATCTATGGTTAATGGGAAAGCTTGGAAGCCGATTTATATTTCTAGAGGTGGTGTGGGGATCTCCCACCTCTTCTTTGCAGATGACCTCTTACTGTTTGGCGAAGCCTCGGAGAAACAGGCCAGAGTCATGCTGGATTGTCTCAACATCTTCAGTTCAGCCTCTAGTTTAAAGGTAAATCTCTCTAAATCTCTCATTTTTTGTTCTCCTAATCTGAATGCAGGGGCTAAAGTGAGGATCGGAGACACCATGGGTATTCCGGTCTCCCAACAGCTTTGGTCCTACCTAGGCATCCCAATGCTCCACAAAAGGGTCTCTAAAAGCACCTTTGCCATGGTTATTAATAAAATGAGAAAGAAACTGGCCTCTTGGAAAGCTAACTCACTAAGTATGGCGGGTAGAAGAATCTTGGTCCTGTCCTCCCTCGCTACAGTCCCAACTTACACCATGCAATCCATGGCCTTGCCGGTGAATACTTGTAATGAGATTGATAGGATCTGCAGGAACTTCTTGTGGGGTCACGATGATAACAATAGAAAGATTCACACCGTTAACTGGTCTGATATTTGTAAACCCCGGGAAGTGGGAGGCCTGGGCCTCAGAAAGGCGCGGGATTTCAATCAAGCTTTCCTAACTAAGATGGCTTGGCAGATCTTCACCAACCAAGACAAGCTCTGGGTTAGGGCCCTTCGCGATAAATACGTCAAAGATACCGACTTCCTCCAACTTCCGGCTGGGGCCAACGAGTCTTGGGGATGGCGGAGTATTATGAGAGGTAAGAAAATCTTGGTGGACGGTCTTAAATGGAGTATTGGAAATGGTGACTCTATTAAGTTCTGGGGGGGATTGGTGGACCGGCGGGGGTCCTCTAAGTTCTTCCACCAACGTCAACCTCCAGTCGGACTCGGACCTAATCAAAGTTAGTGAATTTATCAATCATAGACGGTGCTGGAACATACCTAAGCTGGAGAGCTTGCTACCACCGAATATTGTTGATGAAATTCGTGTTGTCTTTATTCCTATCACTCACGACCAAAAAGATAAATGCATTTGGCCTCATTCTGATTCAGGTAAGGTTTTGGTAGCCTCTGCTTTTTCTTTTATTGCAGGCCACAAGGGAGCAGAAGATACGCATGCTTGGATATGGCGCCTCAACTGCATGGACAAGGTGAAAATCTTCCTTTGGAATATCACGGTTAATGGGCGCCGTGGCATTTCCGACTCAGCGACATGCCCACGATGTGACTCATACGAAGAATCAACGGACCACCTCTTCAGGCGTTGCTAGACCTCGGCGAGCTGCTGGACATTGGCAGGTCCCCCACCCGATTTTGTGATTAGCAACTATCTCCCCATTAATCGTTGGATGAAGCAGGCGTGCGCGAACAACCAACCTTGCGGGCTCGGGATCAGTTGGAACCTCATCTTTCCCTACATCTTTTGGAATATCTGGAAAGCCAGGAATGATGCCTCTTTCAACAGCATCAATACTCCGACAAATGTCATTATGAAAAAAGCAGGATTGGAAGCGAGAGAGGCACAACGGCTACTTCTTAAACGTAACGGACCGTTGCCAGCGACGTAGGTGTGGGTTTCTTGGGCGCCACCGCCACCAGGCTTCGTCAAGCTTAATACAGATGGAGCCAGGAAAGAGACATCAGGCCTGGCCAGCGCTGGGGGACTCATTCGTGATCACTGAGGAGTTTGGATTGTAGGTTTTGCGACCAATATCGGCACCACTAACAGCTTTATCGCAGAACTCTGGGGTCTTAGGGAGGGTCTTTGTATAGCAAAAAACAGAGGCTACTCCAATATCATTGCCGAAACAGATTCCCAAGCGTTGGTGCAAATCCTGGACAAAGAGGAGGAAGTTTCATCCGACACTAACACTCTGGTTTCTGACTGCAAGATCCTCATGAACTCCTTCCAGAATTTCAAAGCTACTCATGTGCTTCGTGAAGGAAACCGGTGTGCTGATTTCCTTGCTAACCTTGGGCAAAATGTCGATGGAGGAACTTCGCTACTGCATGAGCCTCCGAATGGTCTTCAGGTTCTGCTCCTCAGGGATGCTCGCAGCATTGCTACTTGCAGGCTTAGATGATCTTTTTTCCTTTTTTAGGGACCTTACGGTCCCTTGTTCCCACAAAACAAAAAAAAAAAAATATATATATATATATATATATATATATATATATATATATATATGTGTGTGTGTGTGTGTGTGTGTGTGTGTTATTTTGTATAATATATAATATATATAATATAATATATGTTATTTAGTATATAATATATGATATAATATTGTATATATACTGTTCCAAACCGGAACCGGAACCTTATGGGTTTCGGTTCTTAACCGGAACCGGAACCGTACGAACGATTTCGGTTTCGGTTCGGTTCCAACAGTGCACGGTTCGGTTCGAATTGTGGTCATCCCTAGTGAGTAGAGAGTCTCGGGTGGTCGGCAGTGGGCCTTCCTACTGTCCGAGTGGTCTCTAAGCTGTTAATCGAGAATCAGTCCAAAAGTCCCCCTCTCTCCTCATTAATGCACTATTTATAAGAGGTAAAAGGCTGAGCTCCGCCGCTTCGGCATGACCAGCACGTGGCGGACATGCAACCGTCTTTCTTTCCACCAATGTGAGATGTAGCATGTGGCGTAGCCGATAGGACATCCATCCGTCAATCAAAGGGATCGAACTGAAAACACCAGAGAGGACCGTGATTACGTATGGCCAGGAGGTCTTGGAGAGCACTCGACCCGCCGACCTCATGGTCGGGTCAGTACCGTCCGAGTATATTTACTATCAAACAACAACAACAATGGGCATTTTGGACTTTATATTACTTATTCCCATGTATACCAAACATTGGAATTGAAATTCTCAATAGTTTTATTCCTGCAAACCAAACACTGGAATTTAAACTCCACTTTATTCCCGCATTATTCTTTTCTCATGGAATTGCAATTCTTTTCCCACCTAATTTCTTCCCGCCAACCAAACACCCCGTTATAGTTGAGGACTAAATTTAGTATTAATAGATGCGAAACTACTAAGCTATCTCAACAGAAAGTAGTGGCTCTCTCATATGGGAGGTCATGAGTTCGAGTCTCAGTGGAGATAATACTGACTCTTTGTGCTCCAAATAGGTTGAGAAAGTATGTTTGAACATATACTACAATCTAGTACTATCAAAATGGGTTAAAACCCGCGGGCCGGCCCGCACCTGCCCCGCAGTGAGACGGGTTAGGGTCATGAAAAAATAGGCCCGCGAAAATGCGGGCCTAACGGGGCGGGTCAAAATTGACCCGCAACCCGCGCGGGCCGCAGGCCGGCCCGCGAGCCAAGTGGGTATTAAATAAATAAATATATAATTACATATAATTATATAAATATATTAAATAATAATTAATTACTCCCAAATTAACAATCCTAACAGTACATTGTCAAAAAAAAAAAACAATCCTAACAGTACTAATACTCTAAATATATAACAGACTCACAGTACTAATATATAATCTAATACATTATATATTATGATTCATACAAACATACACTATATATTATCATTTGTAGTTTAGTACTGTGATATGTTTAGGACTGTTAATTTGGAATTATTTAATATTTATATAATTATATGTAATTATATAGGGGTGAGCAAAAAATCGGTTAACCGCCCGATAACCGATAACCGATAACCAAACCGACCGAAAAAATCGGTTATCGGTCGGTTTCGGTTATCAATTTCAAAAAAATTTCGATTTTTCGATTTTTCGGTTATTATTCGGTTATTGTGGTTCGGTTATCGGTCGGTGACCGATAACCGATTGTATATATATATATATAATATTATACATTTATTTATAGTGAATTAGTTATACTGCCAGAGCCCATTTACACTAGTAGAACTACCAGAGGCCCAAAATTAGATATCAATTTAGTCACAATTAAATCAAAATTCCTAACCCTAAAATCAATTAAATCAAAATTCCTCACACTCTCACGCACTTTGGTCTCTGAATTCTGGACCTTCTCATCTCGGGCTCGGCTTCTCCGCAAGAGTGCGACTGTACGAGACCGCGACGCCGACTTCGCTTCTCGGCTTCTCCACTTCGGCCTCACGCCCTCCAGCTTCCACGGCGAGTTGGCGAACTCCGGTCAGGTTGTAAGCGGTCACTCCCTCGCGGCCTCACTCTCTCACGCCCTCCAGGCTCCGTCGTCTGTCCTCCGAGGCTCCGACGCTAACGCCTTCCAGCCTTAGCTCCTCAGCCTCACGTCCTCAGCGGACGCCGGTTGCCCAGACGGCCGAGTCAACCCACTCAACCAGTCGGCAGTCAGGTAATATATTTAATTATTGTTTTTAATTTTGTTAAATGTTTAATTAAATAGATACATTTTTATACTATTGATAGGTGTGAAGGATTTGAAGAATTTGAAGGCTGAAGCTTGGCAGTAATTCATAATATTCTTAAATTTCATTTTATTACTTTGATTTGTTTAGATTTGTTTAATTGTTTAGACTTGGGCACTTGGCAGTGTGTGCATCATTTGCTTTTGGATTTCATATTTTGGTTTTGTTTANATTGCAATTCTTTTCCCACCTAATTTCTTCCCGCCAACCAAACACCCCGTTATAGTTGAGGACTAAATTTAGTATTAATAGATGCGAAACTACTAAGCTATCTCAACAGAAAGTAGTGGCTCTCTCATATGGGAGGTCATGAGTTCGAGTCTCAGTGGAGATAATACTGACTCTTTGTGCTCCAAATAGGTTGAGAAAGTATGTTTGAACATATACTACAATCTAGTACTATCAAAATGGGTTAAAACCCGCGGGCCGGCCCGCACCTGCCCCGCAGTGAGACGGGTTAGGGTCATGAAAAAATAGGCCCGCGAAAATGCGGGCCTAACGGGGCGGGTCAAAATTGACCCGCAACCCGCGCGGGCCGCAGGCCGGCCCGCGAGCCAAGTGGGTATTAAATAAATAAATATATAATTACATATAATTATATAAATATATTAAATAATAATTAATTACTCCCAAATTAACAATCCTAACAGTACATTGTCAAAAAAAAAAAACAATCCTAACAGTACTAATACTCTAAATATATAACAGACTCACAGTACTAATATATAATCTAATACATTATATATTATGATTCATACAAACATACACTATATATTATCATTTGTAGTTTAGTACTGTGATATGTTTAGGACTGTTAATTTGGAATTATTTAATATTTATATAATTATATGTAATTATATAGGGGTGAGCAAAAAATCGGTTAACCGCCCGATAACCGATAACCGATAACCAAACCGACCGAAAAAATCGGTTATCGGTCGGTTTCGGTTATCAATTTCAAAAAAATTTCGATTTTTCGATTTTTCGGTTATTATTCGGTTATTGTGGTTCGGTTATCGGTCGGTGACCGATAACCGATTGTATATATATATATATAATATTATACATTTATTTATAGTGAATTAGTTATACTGCCAGAGCCCATTTACACTAGTAGAACTACCAGAGGCCCAAAATTAGATATCAATTTAGTCACAATTAAATCAAAATTCCTAACCCTAAAATCAATTAAATCAAAATTCCTCACACTCTCACGCACTTTGGTCTCTGAATTCTGGACCTTCTCATCTCGGGCTCGGCTTCTCCGCAAGAGTGCGACTGTACGAGACCGCGACGCCGACTTCGCTTCTCGGCTTCTCCACTTCGGCCTCACGCCCTCCAGCTTCCACGGCGAGTTGGCGAACTCCGGTCAGGTTGTAAGCGGTCACTCCCTCGCGGCCTCACTCTCTCACGCCCTCCAGGCTCCGTCGTCTGTCCTCCGAGGCTCCGACGCTAACGCCTTCCAGCCTTAGCTCCTCAGCCTCACGTCCTCAGCGGACGCCGGTTGCCCAGACGGCCGAGTCAACCCACTCAACCAGTCGGCAGTCAGGTAATATATTTAATTATTGTTTTTAATTTTGTTAAATGTTTAATTAAATAGATACATTTTTATACTATTGATAGGTGTGAAGGATTTGAAGAATTTGAAGGCTGAAGCTTGGCAGTAATTCATAATATTCTTAAATTTCATTTTATTACTTTGATTTGTTTAGATTTGTTTAATTGTTTAGACTTGGGCACTTGGCAGTGTGTGCATCATTTGCTTTTGGATTTCATATTTTGGTTTTAGTGTGTGCATCATTTGCTTTTGGATTTCATATTTTGGTTTTGTTTAGACTTGGCACGTTGGAAGTGTGTATAGCAGTTTCTGTATCATTTGCTTTTGGATTTCATATTTTGGTTTTGCTTAGAGCACTTTGGCAGTGTTAAGTATTACTCACATGGTTTGAAGTCGGTTTTTTGGTAACCGACCGAAACCTTAACCGACCGAAAACCGACGTTCGGTTATCGGTCGGTTTTAGATCCATCCTCGGTCGGTTTCGGTCGGTTATAAGAGCCAAAAATAGAGGTCGGTTTTTCGGTTTTTCGGTCGGTTATGTAACCGACCGACCGTTTGCTCACCCCTATAATTATATATATATATTTCATGTCATTTTTGTCATCTTTATAAATTTTTACTTAATTTAACATGAAAGTAAAATAAAAAAAAGAAAAAAGAAAAAAAAACCCGCGGGCCGGCCCGCCAACCCGCGTAGGGCGGGTTAGGGTTGTATGAATCCTAGCTCGCGGGCCTAACGGGCCGGCCCGCAAAAACCTGCCAAGAACTAGGCCCGCGGTGGGGCGGGCCTAATGGGGCGGGTCGGCCCGCTTTGACACTACTACTACAATCTAATAGAGCTAGTTGTATTTAAAAAAAAAAGTTATCTCAACAGAAAATTAAATTGAATAAAACTATTGAAGTCAAGAATCTAATTAAACACAAATTGTTGTTTAGGATTAAATCGTGAAAAATTGATAAAATTCGATATTAACTCAAAATAAATTAAAATTAAATTAAATTGATTTAAAAAAAAAAACTCAAAATAAAATAGTGGGCACTAGTCACCGTCTTCATCCAAGAAATTTGCTTTATCTGGAATAGCTCGCTAATTTCGAGGCTTCCAATTTCCAAAGCCATTACAAGGTTTTTTTTTTTTTTTTTTTTTNCACTTGGCAGTGTGTGCATCATTTGCTTTTGGATTTCATATTTTGGTTTTGTTTAGACTTGGCACGTTGGAAGTGTGTATAGCAGTTTCTGTATCATTTGCTTTTGGATTTCATATTTTGGTTTTGCTTAGAGCACTTTGGCAGTGTTAAGTATTACTCACATGGTTTGAAGTCGGTTTTTTGGTAACCGACCGAAACCTTAACCGACCGAAAACCGACGTTCGGTTATCGGTCGGTTTTAGATCCATCCTCGGTCGGTTTCGGTCGGTTATAAGAGCCAAAAATAGAGGTCGGTTTTTCGGTTTTTCGGTCGGTTATGTAACCGACCGACCGTTTGCTCACCCCTATAATTATATATATATATTTCATGTCATTTTTGTCATCTTTATAAATTTTTACTTAATTTAACATGAAAGTAAAATAAAAAAAAGAAAAAAGAAAAAAAAACCCGCGGGCCGGCCCGCCAACCCGCGTAGGGCGGGTTAGGGTTGTATGAATCCTAGCTCGCGGGCCTAACGGGCCGGCCCGCAAAAACCTGCCAAGAACTAGGCCCGCGGTGGGGCGGGCCTAATGGGGCGGGTCGGCCCGCTTTGACACTACTACTACAATCTAATAGAGCTAGTTGTATTTAAAAAAAAAAGTTATCTCAACAGAAAATTAAATTGAATAAAACTATTGAAGTCAAGAATCTAATTAAACACAAATTGTTGTTTAGGATTAAATCGTGAAAAATTGATAAAATTCGATATTAACTCAAAATAAATTAAAATTAAATTAAATTGATTTAAAAAAAAAAACTCAAAATAAAATAGTGGGCACTAGTCACCGTCTTCATCCAAGAAATTTGCTTTATCTGGAATAGCTCGCTAATTTCGAGGCTTCCAATTTCCAAAGCCATTACAAGGTTTTTTTTTTTTTTTTTTTTTGAAAACAGCCATTACAAGGTTGAAGAATGCAATCAACTGAGTAATCTGCGAGTTGAAGAAAAAACGAATGGATATCTCATTCGCAAAATTGCAATCTAAATTCAACAATTTCCAGTTCCGTCCATCCCTTCCACCGCACCACTGCTGTAAATCAATCACCTCTGTATGTGTGTTTGTCTGTGTTTTCAATATCTACATGTGAAGAAGTTCTGATATCCTTCAATTTTCAGGGGAAAAGGATGCAAAACTTCTAGTTTCGCCATTTCTAATTCCGGTAATTCCTCAAACTTCAATTCGATCGATGCATATGTTTCTATTTTTTTTGTTGGTTTGTTTTTGTTTTTCTTTGAATGTCAGTTTATCATGTAATTATACGGATGAATAGCTATGTAAATGTGAAGCACTCAGATTCACTTTTTTGCTGGTAAAAATCTACGTCCATGGGTTTTGTAGAAGAGGAAAATGGAGAAAGAGTTAGGTTGATAACACTTAACGGGATTTTACCCTTTTAATTATAAATCCACGGCTAGGATCAAAGAGGTAGCATTTTATTTGGAGTATATCTAGTTATGCGCAACACCGAACTAAGATTTTGCACTCTAGAAAATAATATTCTACATTGCTATCAGCAGAAGGATTAGGTAGACTAATTGATACCTGTGAGGATGCTAAAGGTGTAGGAGGGTTGAGAATGGCAGCATACGTTGTAGTTGGTAAAAAATTGGAGGATAGAACTTCAACTTCATATGGTTCATAAATTTCTAAGTGTTATCGGGTAGGGGTTCATAGTTTGTGACTATAATTGCTTTTGTATTGGGAGTGGGGTGGGGAGTTATGAAGATGAAATGAAGGTTTTGTACCTGTAAATAAATGATGGTTTTGTACTTAAAAAAATAATTCACTTAATGCATTCCATGTAAGGATTTGGTTAACTCTTTGATACCTAGGATAGAAGATTATATATACTAAAATACATATGCAGATTGAGAGTGGTTACTCTTGGTGTACTGGCAAGAGTATTGCTGAAAAAATTGAAGGGAGATATGGTAAATTATGAGTGCATTTTTGGGAAAGGTTTTGCTATTTTTTAACTATTTTTTTTTGGTCATTTTGGGAGAAGGGGGCAGAGAGTAATAAATTTGAGAATAGAAGTTTTTAAAACAATCTCTATCAGGCATTTGTGAACATATAATTAGTTGCATTTGACAGTTCACTTAAAATTCGCAAACACCAAAGTGTGCAGTTCGACTATGCGCTTCAAGCACCCAATATATTATGATAGTTATAACTAAGAGCTATTTAAAGAGATTGAGTAATTCGCCTTATGCATTATTGCTATTGGATGCTTTTAACATCACTAATACAATTGACGGTGGCAGAATTTCTAAATGTAGCATTTTAGCAAGTGCTGTTAACATGCTTCTGACTATGCCATTGACAATTCGTTTCAGCAATCGAATGTGCATTATGCAAACTATTGTCGTTGCTCTTATTTTAAGCAACCAATCTGGAGAATTTCAAGAACTAGTAAGCTTATTTCTCCATAGTTTTTATTGCCATTATGATTGATCTATCGCATAGATATTGATTATATCTGGAGTTTTGGTAACCTGCTATAGCACACCCAGAACCCTCCCTCCTTCCTGAAATTTCAACCAAAGTAAATAAGTAAATAAAGAGGGGCGAACTGCCAACATAGGAGTGAGAAAAAGGAAACAATATCATTTCCAATTAAAGTGCTTGAACACTAGTAGGTAATAAGAAAACTTCTTGATAATTTGTATTCCTTGAATTTGAGTTTTTTCATTCCGTCTGCTAGGCATGCCAAGTAGGTGAATGAATTTTGCAGATATGATTACTTTTAATATCAAAAATGAATTTTACTATTCTTGATAATTTGTAGGAAATAAACATCTGCAGGACTTTTGCTTCATTATAACCAGGAAGTGACACTTTGCTTTAAAAATGTTTTCTCAAGATAATCTTCTATAGTGTACAAACTAAACTATGCCATAGATTTGACATCATAGTTTCTAAATTGTTCCTTTTCATTATAGTAACCAAATTCGTATGATAGAATACTTTTTACATTATTGTCTTGTTTCTTATCTCTTTTGCTTGTTACTGCAGATAATATAGCATTGAGTACAAGAATACACTCATGTGCATCCTGGCCTTCTTCCTACCCAGAAATGAAGTTTGGTCGAATGCCTGGAGATTATAATATGTTCAAACACAATAGATTGCCAAGGTATATTGCTGTCAGATCTGAACTTGTTGGTACTGGCTCTGCAGGTGCAGCCTATCCACTGCCAGGTGCATTTTTCAAGTGTTTTTACCCTAGTCATTTCTTCCATTTGAGATTATGAGTTTTAGCTTTTCTTCTCTTCTCGTGTAGAGCTGCAGTTTGGCTCAAAAATCCGAGGAATTGGCTTCTATGCAGCTACCGCTTTCTCTGCCTTTTTTTTGTTTGTGCTAATGCTTGCTGCACATCCTTTTGTACTCTGTTTTGATCGCTACCGTCGAAAAATTCATCACCTTGTTGCTATGGTCTGGGCAACTCTGACTGTCTCTCCATTTTATAAGATCGAGGTTAAGGGATTGGAGAATCTGCCTCCTGATGATACTCCTGCTGTGTTTGTATCCAACCATCAGAGCTTTTTGGACATTTACACTCTCCTTACTCTTGGGCGAAGCTTCAAATTCATTAGCAAGACTGCTATTTTCCTCTTTCCTATCATTGGTTGGGCCATGTATCTGATGGGAACTATTCCCTTGAGGCGTATGGACACCAGAAGCCAATTGGTAAGTTGTATTATTTCCTATTAACACTGTAATTGGTGCTACTTTGATAACTTAGCTTGTTAGAGTAACTACAATCTACTGAATATGTCATCATCTTTGTTTATTTTCCAATCATTGTGCTATATTGTTGTGGTTTTTGAATCCTAATTTGTGTTTCTTTTTATGAATAAGGATTGCCTTAAGAGATGCATGGATCTTGTCACGAAGGGAGCATCTGTTTTTTTCTTCCCAGAGGGTACTCGGAGTAAAGATGGAAAGCTAGGGGTTTTCAAGGTAAGACCTATGCTTTAATTCTGTGTGGTGCAAGTGAATAAATTGGAAGATTAGATGAACATTAGGAAAGTGAAATGTTTGAGTAATATTAGCATTCACCTTTGGCTTAGGGATCAATTTTTGTTGTCAAAAGCTGTATTTTATCTGCATTATGGCAGTAGTTGCTCATACTTCAATTAGGAGAACTTGAAGGCCTTAAACCCTGAAAATTTAGCGGCACTGCGCTCCCACTGGTCCATAATTATGAAATTATCATCCACTTGTTATATTGTGTGTTATTAGGTCATTTTATAATTAGAAGAAACTACTGATACAAAACTTGCTGATCTACTATACCACCACCCCATTATAACTTTCATCTTATTATCTTTTTTTTTTTTTTTTTTTTTAAATCTCTAGAAAGGTGCATTCAGTATTGCTGCAAAAACTGGAGTTCCTGTTATTCCTATAACCCTTCTTGGAACTGGAAAAATCATGCCTGCAGGAATGGAGGGCAGATTAAATTGTGGGTCAGTTAAAGTTGTGATTCATCAGCCTATTGAGGGAAATAATCCAGAAGCATTATGTAGTGAGGCAAGGAATGTGATATCAAATCAGCTTAATCTCCAAGGATGAGAGATATGAGCAGTATTCTAGTTTCCACTTTAGGATCAAAAGGTTTAAGGTTTTTCTGTCTTAAAAGTTACTCTCCAAGGTTTGCCAATCCTTTAAAGCAGACAGCTAATTTCTTCATTCCCTACATCTCTTCTTCTTCTTTGCGATTATTTAGTTGTAATACTTTTTTCTTATGTTTTGCTCTTTCGAATGCCAGCCAGTTCTTCCTCAAGTGACAATCCGATGCTTGTGCAGTTCTTTAAAGAATGTTACAACTTCCAAGTGCAATATGCCACAACATAACAACCTTCACTTACTCCTCACAAGGTCTCATCACATTTACAAACTGTCTGAAAATATGTGATTGTCAATTTTTTTTTGTTAAAACTTTTTTGAGAAGTGATAATGAACTACATACTATTAAGCAATATCACTTGGGTTGAAATTTCAAAAGAAACCATGCTTGTGGAGTTAGTTCCCTAGTGTATAATTGATTGATTGTGGATTTGTGGAGGTATAATTTACTCATTTATCAGGTGGCGATTTTGTAATTATTATTGTGATGTTCTAACTGAATGTAACTTGATAGAGGGCAAGAGTTAAAAGTTATACTAATGTAAGGAATTATGAGAGGAGAATGTATTGGTTTCATGATTTGTATAAGTGGGTGGTGATTGGTTAGTTCTTGAATAGTTGGAGCTACCTGTAAAATTGTAAGTATAAATATTAATGTGAAGTGGTAGAAGATAGGTCGCGCATGGAAGACAAGACATATTTAGACTTTGAGCATTTAGCTAGTGTGATGATGGCTTGAGTCGCTCTCTAGTTGGTGAAGAGGGATGTATATGAATTCTTTCTGACCAAATCTAGCTACTTGATCGGACACTTTGGACCAATAGTTATATCATAAACTAGGGTCCCTGGTTCATAATCATCGCGTTTTATGTTAAGTCGTTTTGTTTTTTAAAAACTGTGCCGAATGTGTGATTTTAATTTTTAATTTTTTTTTTAAATACAAAAGCATCAGTTTCGCTCCTTCATGCTATCATCTCAGAGTTTTTTACCATTTTCCCAAGCAAATAGGAAAACAAATTTTAAAAACCCTTAGTTAAAAGCTCATACACTCGCAAGTCGCAATCTTCAACTTCAACAAGAACATTAAAGAATCAACAAGACAAGGCGATAGCATTTCAACAAGATAAAAGCTTCGAGTAAAAAAAACAAACAAAACAAAGTTGATTCTTCATAATAACTTTTAAATAATTTGTGTTACTAACAAATATGTACACGCATTTTACATAAATGTGACTTAGATTGCTTTAACATTGTAAATAACTAGGGTCTTAACACTTTGTTGTGTTTCTTCTTGTAAAAATACAATGATTGTAATGAATGTTGTTACAAATATTTAGCTTGGTGTTTATGTGTGTATATATATATATATATATATATATATAAGGGATGTTATGAACATAACATAGTGTGAGTGCCATGACCACAATATATGTCTATGGTGTGTAGTTTATGAACATAAAGCTTTGGACTTATAAACATATAATCAGTGTTGTAAAAATCTCGCCTAGGCGCCAATTAATCCCCGTCTAGGCGCTAGGCGACGGTCGACCGCCTAGGCCGTTGGCTGGGAACGGCGATCGCCTAGGCCGCCTAAGTTCCGCCTAGGCCGCTTAAACACCGCCTAGGCCTGCTAGGCGCCGACAGGACCTCCTAGGCATCGACTAGGCCGCTTAGTCGGCCAATTAACTATTGTTCTTTTTTTTTAATGTGTTATTTCACTCAAAACAACTTCGTTTTGAGCGAAATAACCCTAAATTATACAAACTCTAGATTTTTTTAGGTTAATATTTAATATTTTGGTATTAACTATTAACGTATTATATAATTTATAAGAGTTAATACCAGCCAAGGTCCCTCGAGTATAGTGGTTCCGCCATCTATGGTCCTAAACTTTCAAATCAACCTTCCGTCATCTTCCTTTTTTCAAATTTGACCTACCCTAGTCCTTCCGTTAGTATTCTCCGTTTGAGCCGTGATATGTGAGGGCAAATAAGGCTTTTCACATTTTGCTCTACCACCATGAAGTTGAAGCACTCATCGTCAAACACATCCACCACAGTCAAGCTTGTCCCATCCACGACAATGAAGCCTTCACTCCGGTCACTCATCGTCAAACACATCCACCATGTACTTTATGAGCTCCTTTGTCATCTTCACTTTCACCCACAATGAATCCCCTTCTGGGTCGAGCCCTAAAATCACTCTGGTCCTGTCAACGTGGCCCTGCACGAATGCCCTCTCCAAATTGACTAGAGATCTGTGTTCGGAGGTCTTTCGCAACGTCTCCAGGGCCAATCCCACCGTGAATTTGGACAATTGGGTGTCGAATTCCGTGACAGTTAGACACGTTTCGTTGACGCCGATGATGTCGCCGAGATTGACGCCGTCAAGAACAAACATTGCGCCGATTTTCATGGTTAAACTTTCCGGACCCTCGTACCCGGCCCGATGTGTCGGACTTCGCCCATCTCTTCCACTATGCCAGTGAAGAGGGATTTTATCGGGAGGGGTCCGGAGGAGTAGAGAAAGTGGGGTTTCCGAGGCTGGGTGAATCGGAGGGAAAGGGGATGGGATTTGAGAGAGTGAATAGAAATGGGTTTCTTGAGGGTGAGAGAGGAAAGCCATTGTTGGGTTTGAAGGTTGAGTATTGGTGGAGTTCTGAGGGGTTTGATGAGGTTTAATGGTTTGGAGGATGAAGATACAGTGAGGAGATGGAAATGGCTGCCATTTTCTATCAATTGCCTTGCTCGGAAATGCAATTGAAAATAGGGTGAAGAAGTCTGAGTTTAAATCTGTTATAATCATTTTTAAATGCAATTGAAAATGAAGAAATGTGTTATGAACTTAATGATAATTTAATAGATGGAATGTTTTTTGGAGTCACACAGTGACTGCAATGAAGATGATGATCTAAACTGGGCAAAACGTATTTATTTGGAAGAGAAAAATGTGAAATGTCTTATTTGCCCTCACATTTCACGGCTCAGACGGGGATTACTAACGGAAGGACTAGGGCAGGTCAAATTTGAAAAAAGGAGGATGACGGAGGGTTGATTTGAAAGTTTAGGACCATAGGTGGCGGAATCACTATACTCCAGGGACCTTGACTGGTATTTAACTCTATAATTAATGGACTAAAATCGTCATTTATCTAAAATAATAATAATAAATAAAAGTACATTATAAATAGTTAAAAGGGCATTGTAAAAAAAGTTTGAAATGCACTATAAAATTACTAAGAGTGTAGAATGAAAAAGTTAGAAGCATAAGTTTGTAGGGGTAAAAATTTTCTACTGTGTACATTTTTGGCATAGTGTAATTTGTACAATGTATTATTTTTGAAAGTGTACAATGTATTATTAATTATTCTATAATATACTCTTAGCATTTAAATTATGCATTTTCATTAATTTTATCATTTACTTTACCACCAACTATAATGTTAATGAACAAATTTTAAGTTTTAACAAAATCATGAGGGCAAAATATATGACAATAAAAATTGATACAGTAGTACTTTTTGCAATACATACCTCTATTGTTATTTAGAGAGTCTAAATTAGTGACTAAACTACACATGAGCATACTATTGAGACATTTAACCTTTTTAAAAGATACAATTGACCCCTAAATAAGTTAAATTTGTGCAATTAAACTAAAAGTGACAAATAGTCTAAATAATATGTTGACTTGATGGTTAAAAATCTAAAAATAAAAAAAAAAATTGTATTCTAAAAATTTTCAATGGTCGATGGGGGCTAGTATTTGGTATTTTAAAATATATTTTAGATAATTTTAATTATATTTATAAATATTTTTATATTTTTTAATTGATCCTAAATATATATATAGTTAACATATGATTTTGTATTTACGTGTGTTGAGTGTATCCATGTCCGTAATTGAATAAACAAGGAAATAAAATATGCAACAATATTAAAAAAATTCCTAATAAATTTAGTGGAATATTAATTTAATTCCAAAATTGATTATACAAACAAATTTTTTTTACTAAATATTTCACTAATAAATTAATGTTGTGTGAAATTGGCAATATTCGTTGCAACTTAAAATATATAAGCAACATTATATGTTTATTTTTAATATACTAAACGTTTGTTTTTTAATGTACTAAAAGTTTATCTTTTAAGTAATAGAGTTTTTTCCAAGATGGTCCCTCGACTATTGCTCATTCACAATTATGCATTTCGACTTTCAATTGCACCTAATGTGGTCCCTCGACTTTCAAAAACTCACCCAATTTGGTCCTCCGTTACATATTTAGTCAAGTCAGTGTTAAAATGGAGGGTATTTTCGTCCATTTACCTATTGTTAGCCTAATAAACATTGAGAAATAGTTGAGGGACCATTTTGAGAATAGTCAAGGGACCATTTTGGGAAAAATTATTTTATTTATTTCATTTTTGTTTATTTTCATTTTTTAGACTCTATAAAATTAGAATTTCTATACATTTTTTTCTTACAAATATAAATAGTTAAAATCGCACAATCCAACCTCAAAATTTTTAACTTTCTTTACAGACTTTTCCCCTCTAAATATACAAACTATTCCTATGAAGTTTTACAATAAGTTCCGTAAATTTCATAAATAATTATATACTTCTTTTTTTTTTTTTAATGTTCATAGACAATCAATCACTATGTATCACATTAAATATTACTTTTACCATTGAAAATAATATTTTTTTTCAAGCGTAGACACCCAAAAAGTGTAAAATGTAGGGAAAAAATATTGGACCGAAAGGTAAATTTTTCTAGTAAACTTCTCAGGTGAGTCGAAAAGTAAAATCTCGTCAATGTTTCCTGCAATATTTTCTGTATTTGATTTCGAAATAATTATTAAATTTTATATTAATTTAAATTATTTAAGATATTGTATGACATCTTTTATATGTTTTTCTTTTCTTATTTTTTTATTAATTATTAATTATTAAAGCAAGTATAATTTATTTTGTAATGTGGACACACTATTTTTAATAATTTTGATTTAATTAAATTATACCTTAATTATAAAAATCCTACCTAATAATTTTAGTATATTACACGGGACAAAATAATTATTATAAATAATGTTTATTAATTGTCAATTTGTATTCAACAATAAAATTTATAGTTAATTTTTAAGTCAATCATAAAATCTTTTGTACGGTGGGCACATTATTTTTAATTATTTGAGTTTAATAATATTATATCCTATTTATAAAAAAAATCCAAAGTAATATATTTAGTACTATAGATGTGACTAAGAATTATTTTAATCGGTGCTTAAAAAATGAGTATTTATGAAATTTACGAAACTTATTGTAAATCTGCATAGGAATAGTTTGTATATTTAGATAGAGGGAAAAAGTCTGTAAAAAAGTTAAAAACTTTTAGGATGGATTGCACAATTTTAACTATTTATATTTGTAAGAAAAAAAATGTATAGAAATTATAATTTTATAGAGTCTAAAAAATGAAAATAAACAAAAATGAAATAAATAAAATAGTTTTTCCCAAAATAGTTTTGGGAAAAAACTCTAAGTAATATACCAAATAATAAATATTTAGTACATAAAAATGAACTTTAAAAATGAGTATTCAATGTACACCAAACATCATGTTATGGCCAAAATATTAAAGTTTATATTAACCAAAATATTGTTATTGTGAAAGTAAGAAGAGACGGAGTAGCTTGGGGGCTGTCTTGTGAAAAACCCGGGAGAGGCGGAGTAACAGGAAGCGAGCGAAAAACCTGAGGCTTGAGGCTGGCTTGGTGATCAAAGCTCAAGTGCTCTTCATTGTACTAAAGGGAAGTTAGTACAATCCTTCTAGGGAGTTTCTAGAAGAAGAGTGGACGTAGGCAGTGTTGGCCGAACCACTTAAAAATCTCTCTCGCATTTACATACTGCTTTTATCTCTCGCTTATCATCTAACCTCTCGCATTGCACTGCATAGTTAATTCACCTCTCGAAAGATCAAATCTCGTGCTAACTTAAAAGGGATAACATTTCCGCTGCGTATAAAACTCTATCTACAACTTGTGAGAAGTTGGACCTTAAACATCCTAAGTCCACTACTCACGAGAGGTCGATAAAGATTTGAAAAATCCTGTATAAGTCTATTCACCCCCCTCTAGACTTATACCCCATCCCCTCGGGACCAACAGCCTATCCCATGAGCCCATCCGTAAAGAAAAAGAGTGCTTCTTCGTCCCCTATACCCGAAACTTGTAGTAAGAGCACCAGGGCCTTTGCATTTGGGGCCCCATATTTAAAAAAAAAAAATTTATATGTATATAGGCTAACTAGTAACTAGTAAGTACATGGTATTAAGGTTTTCAATTCCCAATCGAATTAACCTGTTAACATACACAGAGTATTACCTAATCCCTTTAACTGTTCTCAATTCTCAATTGAATTAACATTGTTAATTAGGCAATTTCTCCATGAAAGACCATGCAGGCGGCGGTAGCAGCCTAGCAGACATTGAATTCTCAAATCTCAGATTCTCAATAGTACACAAACGGAAGACGGCTCAACTGATTCTTCAATTTTTCATGATGAAACAAACTCTCAAGTTCTTCAATTTTCTTGATAAGTAATTAAAATTACGTATTATTTCACAATTCTTATTTATTATTTTATTGGCATGACTTAATAATTCTGATTTCTGAATAATATATTCAAGAATTTTTTCTTGATTAATTATTTATTCATAGAGTTTCTAAATAAATTCTTATTTTTCCTTAGGATTTTATAATTATGTCTTCTAGAAAATATTCATCTGGGTCTGAAAAGCGTAAAAAGAGAAGAATTGAGCAACTAACACAATCTGAAAAGGGAGCCCTAGAAAAATTCATTACAAAAGAAATTCAAATGAATGAGCAAAAAGATGATGCCAAGGAAAAATTGTTAAATGCTATTCCTCATATAGAATATCAAGATGATTGTGAGATTGAAAAAAAAAAAATTAAATGATAGTGTGCATAACGATGATAGGTACAATGAAAATAATTAGAATGTTGATAGTTTTTTCAATGAAATTTTAAATGTGTTTTTCATACAATATTTATATTTTGACACAAATTTTTGAACAACTATTATTTATATATAGAAATTAGTTGAAATATGGGGCCCAAATTAAGATATTGCACAGGACCCAATTTTTATTGGAACGACCCTGAAGAGCACCGTGAACTCTTCCACATACTCATGGATGGTCTTATTGTGACGAAGGACTCGTAACTTCACTCGGGCCTCATGGACGACATTGGTGGGATAGAACTGCTTTTTAAATTCGCAGACGAAGTCCTCCCAGGTGTTGATAGCAATTGCTCCCCTCGCAAGATCCGCGGCTTTGTGCCTCTACTAGATGGCCGCATTGTCAGCGAGGTATAGTGTGGCGGTGCGAATTCGGGTGTTCTCGTCCTGAACGTTTTGATGTTCCAAGTACTGCTCGACTTGCCGCAGGAAGTTTTCTACTTCCTTGGCATCTCTATTGCCTTTGAAAGACGCGGGCTTGGGTGCGTAAAATTGAATGACCTCGACCCGCTCTATGGGTGCGACGTTCCTAATGGGCACCCGCGGTAGAACGTTGGCTTGTCTAAAAAGTTCGACCACTTGACGCTCCAATTGTGTGGCTCGGGCCCAGGACTTTTCCCTCAAGGCATCCGCTTGAGCGTAGCAGGTGGTGACTACCTCATGCACTTGTTCCTCGAGCTCTTTCGTGGCTTCCTGTAGATCGAATAAGAGAGTTTTTAGCCTGGCTATCCCTGGGTCTTCACGAACTTTTAACAGGTTGACTTTCTAAAGGGTTTCTTCGAGGCATTCTCCTAATCGGTCGTATCCAAACTACAAAGCTTCGAGTTTAAGTCGAAGCGTCTCATCGTCCATCACTAGAGGGGCCACTCGGTTATCTCTTGATTTGGAATCTTTCCTTCTCTAGGAAGGCTCCGCAATTGTTAGTTGTCCATCCTGGGCATTGGTAACCTTTACTTGGGTTTCAGTGGCCATTTGCAGTACGTCCCTTGTGTTGTCCGTCTCCCACTTGTTAAGTGCACACCGTTGGCTTGTCTCGGATCGAGTCGCTTTGATGCCAACTGTCATAGGGTGATTCTTTCATCAATCAAACCCCATGCGGCGTCTATAATTGCCTTGCAAGAACTAGACTAGCCTGACTCTAACGAATGACCCTTTGCCCAACGAATGCAACCCAGAATGTAATAGGAAAGAATACTTATTATTTATCGAATAAGTCTGGCGAATTACAAAATGGGAGGACGTGCACAGTGCTTGGCCCTAGGATACTTAGAAAACTCCCGTTCTAAGGGGCGTGCAAAAGCTAGTGCAAAGTCTGAGCAAGAGCTAAGTACACACTACAAGCACATATCGTGGTCATGACATTCACTCTATTACATGTTCTTAACATAACTTATATATATATTCAGAAACTAGACACTATATATTCATAAACTCAAAGCGTAATGTTCATAAAATACAAACTACATTCACATATTGTGGTCATGACATTCACACTCTGTTACATGTTCTTAACATGCCTTATATATGTTCAGAAACTCAAAGTTTAATGTTCAGAAACTAGACACTATATATTCATAAACTCAAAGCGTAATGTTCATAAAATACAAACTACATACACATATTGTGGTCATGACATTCACTTGTTACATGTTCATACCATGCCTTATATATGTTCAAAGAGTTAATATCATCTGAGATCCTCTGAGTATAGTGGTTTTGCCACGTTTAGTCCTAAACTTTCAAATTGACCACCCGTGGTCCTTCGACTTTTAAATTGTTACCATGCATGGTTCAAGTTAATCACCCATGGTCCTTCTACTATTAAATTTTAACCAACCATGATCCTTTCAAGAGGAACACGGCTGGTTAAATTTTGAAAGTTGAAGGATCATGAGTGGTTAACTTGGACCATGAATGGTTAAATTTCAAAGTCGAAGGATCATTGATCAATTTAAAACTTTAGGACTAAACGTGGCGAAACCACTATACTCGGAGGACCCTATGTGGAATCAACTCATTAATTATACTTAAATTGTAAATTAAGACCATGAATTATTATTATGGAACTGATTGACCCGGAGTATGTGTGATCAACTAAGTTTGCATAAAATACAAGGATAAAATGGTAAAAGAACAAATATTTTAATAATAGTGAATGGATTCATGCAAGAATATTATAATGTATGTTGTGTGAGAACAAGACATGATTTGTAATAACTAAACAAGGCCAATTTATACATGAAAATTCTAACTAGTTTAGTTAATTTCATGGTGTGCTATAAGACTAGGTCAAAACCCGCATTTGGGCCAAATCCGGTCACCCCGACTTCGAAGATGGGCTCAAAGGTGGAACGGCGATCGCTCAGGGTCCTCGCATCAGACTCGGGTAGCCTCCCACCCAGGTCCCCTAGTTTGGAACGCTCAATCCAAGTTGCCTTCTTCATCTGGACCCCCTTAGTTCGAATTGCCTCTCTTGGCCCGGACCACCTTTTTGGTTTGGGTCTCCTTATTGAGCACCAAATCATCTTTTTTGGTCGCTCGGGTAATCTTATTGGGTCCTAGAGCTCTGGGATCCTGAATCCCAGGTCTTTATTATAGATTTTGTTAACATTAATAATTTATTTTGAATTTTTAAATTATTAAAATACATATTATTCATTGTGGTAAGAGTATTGTATATATAAAGATAAAGATTTATAGAGGAATTTTTTTAAAAAAAATTTACAAAATAATCAATATATCTTTGATAATTTAAAAATTTAAAATAAATTATTAATATTAACAAAATTTATAAGTAATAGATTAAAACTATTATTTAAACATAATTAACAACAAATTTATATTAAATAATAATTTATAAACTAAGTCTACAATTTAGATATAATTAATAAACTAAAATCGTTGGTTTGCCTTGTTTTTGCTAAACACACTATAACTATTCCAATTCAAATTCTGATTTTAATATTTTAACCAAACGCCCTTTAAAACTAATCATTTTCTCATTTCAATAGGCACGGGCGCAAATAAAAATGGATTAAATAAAATACAAATATTGAGTTGTTGCCTTAAAATAAAACAAATATCGCAAAAAAAAAAAGATTTTTAAAAATTAGAAATATTTCTTTTGAAACAAAATAAAATACAAATATAGATATTAATAAAAACGGAACTAACAAAAAAAACAAGAATTTTCCCTCAGAAAAAAACAAAAAAGCAAGAAGTTACCACGCCACACCGGCACACCGTCCCAACGATTTTCAGTTACTACGCCAAACAGCCGGAGCATAGGGTGGTGTGCTTATATAAACGGGGAAGAAAGAGAAAGAGAGAGAAAGAGAAAGAAAGAAAGAGAGAGAAAGAGAAAGAGAAAGAAAGAAAGAAAGAGAGAGAAAGAGACAGTTGCTGTGATGGCTGCTTCGAGTAGTGAAAAAAGTCCAGTGAAGGCTGTGGAGCTGTGTAAGGGCATCAATGGCCTCGACAAGGTTGTTCTTCGGGACGTTCGCGGCCGCTCTACCGAGGTAGTAACGCCATTTCTCCCCGATTCAATTTTCTCGTGTTGTTTTCATTTTCGGATAATACTTTGGGGAGGTTCGCGGCAGCTCTGCCGAGGTAGTAACGCCATTTCTCCCCGATTCAACTTTCTCGTGTTGTTTTCATTTTCGGATAATACTTATGCTTTAATCACATTAGTTTCTTATACTTTTTGAATCTAGTAACACTTTAAGCTTAACATTGATAATACTAAAGTATTATTTAAATATAGCTATTGATTGCATGATTATAGATTATGAAATGCCTCTGGGATAGGCGTTACTTCATCTTCCTAAGTCTTTAGGTCATTACATCTTCCCATGCCAAACATACATGCTTACTATGCTTGGTGTCTTGGTACTGGGGTGATACTGTTAAGCACTAGAATGCTGGTTAGACAAGTAGTCCCACATCAAGCATACGTTTCTTTTGCTATTTCTCAGTTTTGGGATGGGTGGCAGGGAGTGTTTATGTGCAGTTTGGCATTTTCCTTTGTTACTAGAAAGCAAGTTTTGAAACTTCTAACAATGTATTGTGCAAAGTTTTTCTATTCTTACCTTCATGATGTCCTTCCACTCCCTGATCTTTTATTTGTGCAGTATATCAAGTTGTTTGGTTTTATATTGTATATTCATTCTTCTATCTACTATCTAGGTGTATTTGTATGGGGCCCATGTAACTTCATGGAAGAATGAACATGGAGGAGAAATGCTCTTTGTCAGTAGTAAGGTACTTTCATGAGCTATGGTCAACATAGTGTTTTTTTTTTCTTCAATAAACTTTGCCTGCTGAAATAAGATATCCTTTAATTAACTTCTACCTGAAAACTGAAAGATTATAATGCCGCATGGGTGAATTTCATGACTCATGATCGTATAATTGATAAATACATAAAAGACTCATGTTCTCTTTTACAGTGAATTTCATGAGTTAACTTCAACTGATAATGCATTCCATTACATTAATAATTAAAAATCAAACTTCATGTGGGATTGATCATTATGACTTTATACAGTGTTTTCTGGTACGTACAACTTGTATGTGAATGGGTGTAATGAAGTTTAAGTCTTTATGCTTTGCAGGCCATTTTTCAAGCCTCCAACAGCAATTCGTGGAGGTATCCCTATATGCTTTCCTCAGGTATTATGGTCTTTTCCTATGTTTTGTATGTTAGTCTGATCTTATTTACAACTTACACTAACCGCTTTCTGTTTGCAGTTCTCAAACCTTGGACCTCTTGAGCAACATGGATTTGCTAGAAACAAGCATTGGACTGTTGAAAAGGATCCTCCCCCACTTCCATCAGAGTCTACGGCATTTATTGACTTGATACTAAAGCCCTCTGAAGATGACTTCAAAATCTGGCCTCACAGGTTTGGTGGATGCACATTGATTACTTTTTGGTTAACTTTTATTTTTTCCGCACTTAGCTTTTCTGACCTGCTTTTTTCTAGATATGAATTCCGATTGAGGGTAACATTGGGACCTGATGGAGAACTTCTGCTAACATCTCGAATAAGAAACATCAACACTGATGGAAAGCCCTTCACCTTTACATTTGCGTATCGCAACTACCTCTCTGTTTCAGACATAGGGTGAGCCAGTCATTATGACTTGTATAAATCCATTACTTAGTAAATCCAAATCAATTGGTATTCTTTTCTTGTACTTGTGCTGCTGATGACTTTGGACCAAAACTGTCCAACGTTTTTAAACTCTAGGTAAAATGTGACAAAATTAATAAAAGCGGACTAAATGTGTCCAATGCTAATACGGAGACGAAAATGAATAATATTGAAAAGTTAACTGCCACATAAACTGACGTGACATATGTTTTTGCACGCATATAAAATACTAGTATATATATATTGCATCATCTTCATTTTCAATTTTAGTTTTAGCCTTTTAGTTTATAGGGCATCTAAAATTGCTGCCCCCATTTTCAGCGAGAAAATAGGGCCATAACAATTACAGAAGGCGGAAAATTCTAACATTCGCGCGCTATTTGCTTTTGTTCCTCCACGGCTCCCCCCGCCTTTCATATTTGACCTAACAGCCGATTTATTCTATCACATTAATCTTTTTGAACACCCAAAATCTGGAGCTAAAGAAAATTAAGAAACGAAAATAGAACGGAAAATGTTCGGAAACAGCAGCCAATTCGACTCCGTCGCCGCCGCCTTCTCTGGCGGCGGCTTTGTCCCATCTCAGTCCACTCAAGGCCCAGACGCATCCCTTTCCTCGGCCAAGGTGTATAAACAAATTACAATTCATATTTCTGCATATATACACCTCTTCTTTTATTTATTTATTTATATTATTGTGCTAATATTTTTTNTTTTTCACTTTTTAGGCTGAATGATGCTGTTGACAACAATGAAGTAGCGGGAGTATTGTAAGTACAAGCTCATATAATCTTCATTTGGATTAAAGCTAGGATGTTTCCTTATTAATTTTTTTTAATTAATTAGAGATGGGATGTATGTTGTTGTTCATGGGCACTTGAAAAGCTTTCAGGGTAAAATGCAGATAATGAGCTTTGCTATAAGGTATGTCTCTCTTTTAAATAGAAAAAAAAACCGTTCTGTTCTAGTTATCTTCTGAACTATCTTTAATGGCTAAATGATAAAGGTTTTTTGAAATGAAATATCTTATTCTTTCTTTTGTTCTACATTATGTTCTTAGTAATGTAATATATGCTCTATGACTTCAATCAATCTTAAAAGAAAATTTACTTCCAATTTGAGAAAAAAGTCATAATTGCAGCTTGAAATATAGGGAAATATATGAAGCATGTCTATGTCTAAGTATATGTATTGTCTGCCTTTAAAAAAATTTCTAAGAATTAATACTTCACCCTCCACTTGTCTCTAGTCATCCTCATACTAATAAAATAAGGTGGGAGAAATTTTGGTTTGTCAATTCTCTTCGTCAGTGGGTTGAATTCTGCAGCAGTTAAGATGGACTGCATATTTTGAGATACATGTCCAAGTGTCATTTATTTTCCCCCCCTTTTGGTCCAATAAACCTCTTAAATAGTTAATTGATTTCTTACGTGATTTTGGTTTAAATAAATGGCATAGTATTTCAATTGAAGACATGTAAACCTATCAGCTTTATAGACAGATTAATGTCAAACATGTTTAAATGTCAGGGTTCAAAATGAACTTTTTTGGATCCAGTCTATCTAGTCATTGTTATACAAACTCCATGTATCAATCTCTTCCTGCTGTATGAAACGAAATTGTAAGCCATTGCACAGAGCAAACCATGTTCTCAGTAGTTGATGTAAATATTGCTTATGGAAAATACTAGCTCTAGCATTGTTGGATTAAATTCATTATATTACAGCCAATTTAAGCAGACTGTCAAAAAGAAATAAAACTATAATTAAAACCAACCACGTGGTTTCTTTGATGGAATGTTTTTACGCAATTTCTCTTGGAGATAATCATGTTGTACCCTAATTCTCTGTTCTATGTTTAAATTCTATTTTTTTGTTTATCCTCTTCAGGCCCGTGACTGACTATAATATGATTGCAAACCACTTTCTTGAATGTATTTATGTCCATCACTGCAATGCCAAGCCAAAGGTATGTTTTTATTTGAGCGGCTCTGTCTCCCTACTGTATTGCTAAATGCTAATATTTTACCCTGTTCATTTTGACAAGATACAAAGTAGCCTTTCTACCCAGAATCCAACTGAAGGGCAGTCCCAGGTCAACACTCAATCAAATGGATATAATTCTACCTCCACAGTTCAAGTAAGTCCATACTTGTTACATATTAACAATTGATCCCAGTCTGTACGCTAAGTCCCATTTACTTTTTCAGTTCTCTGGACAGAATTGTATGGATGGGCTCAAGGGCATTGAAAAAATGGTGATGGATTATTTGCATCAGCCTTCATCAATGTAAGTTGTACTCTGGTTTAAAGTCTTCATGGGGCTAGGAAGGTGGTCAATTTAAAATCTGTTGCAAACCATGCTAAATTTGAAATTTGGAATAACCTTTATTTCCATGGTTAACTTAGTAATTTTCAGAGGCATTTGTTTATGGACATAGTTCTTTTGTTTATTGTATATTATGAAAAACTATTCATTTCATTTTTCAATAATTGTTTAGTTGACTATTAACTATGAGAGATTAAAGAAGTGAAAGATGTTTGGAAACTTTTAGTGACTTAAACTTTCCCATATTTTCCATGTTGGACTTGATAATATCAACTGTTTATCAAGTCCTCAAGTATTGGATAATCCATTTATATAAATGGTTGGGTTCCTTAAAGTAATAAAAATAGAACTTTTTTTGGGGTAATCCTGACTACTCTGATGGGCCAAATCCTAGTCAAAGGAGGATCACATTTGTGGCTGTTTTGGGATTGGTTATATATGTTTGCTGGAGTAGTCAATATTGCTTTGTCTTTTGAATAAATATCCCAATGTAACATCTATGAAACAGGATAGATTTGCAGACAAACAAATATATTGTATTGGAGTGTATTCTTTGTGCTGTTTGAATTTTAGTGTGTAACAAGCCTCATTATTTTTTTAATAACTTGGGAGTTAAAATATTTTTCTTTCAACTATTAACATCTTCGTATGTTTCAGTGCGCAGGAAAAGGGAATGCACAGGAATGAGATCGCTCAACAGCTTAAAGTTCCATTGGAGAAGATCTTGTATCTCCCTCCAGTCTCTATCACACCCTTCTCTTAGTAATAGATTGAGTAATGTATTTTCTGACTTGTTTTTTTGAATATCAGGGAAGCAATTGAGTCACTTGAAGCAGAAGGTCTGGTTTACTCAACCATTGACGAGTGCCACTATAAGTCTACTAGTGCTTGAAGCTCAATATGAGCATAGATATTGGATAGCCAAGTTTGTTAAGTATGGAGTGGCAGAACTAGTGTAATGTTACTAGGTTAATCCTATTTAAGAGTATTCCCCATTTTATGTTGATGACAGAAGTGAGTTTTCTTTACTACATATATGTTAAAGAAAGTTTAGAGTGATATCCAATTTTATCAGTAAATAAAATTTATATATTTAGTAGTTACATTAAAAGTTTTTATTGAAGGTTATAAAAATAGAGTAGCATGCCATCTGTTGTATGTGTTAACTTAGTTTATGATTTAACTTAGTTTAACTTACTCATCTTTTTGCTAACTGTTCTTTTGGGCGTGCGTGCTGGCGGGTTTTAAATGATGCTTGGCAGCTACACTATGTGGATTCCTTATCTTCTTGGCTTGAGGAGATGATGACTGAGCTCCCTGTTCCTTTGCTTCAGAAGGTTATTATAGTGTGTTGGGGACTTTGGGAGAATCGAAACCTAGGGTGTGTTTGATTGGTCGGTTTAGGCATAAGGAATGGGTATGAAAGTGATTGCTTGTGTTTGGTTGATAGGTTTTGTGAATGCTACTATGGGTTTGGAATACCCCATTAAAGACAAAACTCATACCCTTATTAAATAAGGGTTTCATCTCCCTTCCTCCTTTCTTCTTCAACTATTAATAATCATTCTCATTCCACCCAACTTCCAAACATGCTAAATACTTTCACCAAAACCCATTATCATTACCAAGTATTTGATACCCATTCCGATTCTGATTCCCATATGCGAACCAAACGCACCCCTACTGATTTGGCAAAACCAGGTGCGTGATGCTGTGACAGTGGTTCATCATGCATTGGCTTATCTTCATATGTGGCAGAATTTGAATCCAAAAATGAGTAGTGAGGGCACTACTGAAGGCCGAATGGAGTGCTGGCAGACTCCCCCTCCTAGTTTTTACAAACTGAACATAGATGTTGCAATGGATGACCGACGTAGATGTATGGGTTTGGGATGGGTTATTCGTGATGAACTCGGCACGGTTGTAGGGGTTCTCATGTCCCGGATTAATGGGCTATATACGGTCAAAGAGGTAGAAGGTATGGGTGCTCGGGAGGCCCTAAGTTGGATCAAGCAAAAGGGATGGTCGCGAGTGATTCTGGAAATGGATGCTAAAGTGGTGACTCAAGCTGTCTACAATGGAGAGATTCTAACCCCTTTCGGGACCATTGTTCAAGAAATCCTTGATCTTTTAAATGCTTTACCTTATGTTAAATTTACTTTTGTTAAGCGTAGTAGTAATGAGTTTGCTCATGTTATTGCTAAAAGAGCTCTTTGTAATGATGGTTGGGAGCGGGTTGAGTACCTGGACTCTTTGCCTCGTTTTCTTTCCTCGTTGGTTTAATATAATTTGGTTTGGTTTGGTTTTCAAAAAAAAAAAAAAAAACTTAGTTTATGATTTGTTGTTGTAAATGTGTTGACATTTTGTGCTTGATTCAATGTTCATTGCGGAAAGTGTTACTTTCGCAATTGAGTAATGTATTTTCTTTCACGGGTTGGTTTAATTTTATGACATTGTAGTTGCTTTGAAATAGACATTTTAACAACAATTTGATTTCAGTAAATATTAGGGTGCATTTGGTTCATGAATTTACATATTAGGAATGATAATCAAAATTATAGTTATTGTTTAGTTGACAATTTTTTAAGACATAATTATGAGATATTGAGATTTGATTATTTTTTCAGTCTAGAATATCATTCTTTAATTAAAAAGGGGAGTTAATACCGTCTAGAGTTTTTTGAATATAGTGATTGTCACATCTAGTCTTAAACTTTTAAATTGATCAATTTTCAAATTGTTATCATCTATGGTTCAAGTTAATTATCCATAATCCTTCAATTATCAAATTTTAACCACTCATGGTCCTTTCATGTGGATCACAACTGGTTATATTTTGAAAGTTGAAGGACTATGAGTGGTGAACTTGGACCACGTGTGGTAGCAATTTGAAAGTCGAAGGACTATGGGTGGTCAATTTAAAAGTTTAGGACTAAATGTGACAAAACCACCATACTCGAAGGACTCAGTATGACATTAACTCTAAAAAAGGGTGTCATTTCATTTTATATTGGTAATTTGTTTTTTAAGTTTGGATAAATGCTTTTAAATTGTTGTTTTGATTTTTCGTTCATATTAGTGCTTTGGATATCATTATATTAAGATCAATTGCTTTGATTTTTTATTTTTTATTTTTTGTGTTTTTAAAACTTTTATTTCCATTATAGAATTATACATAACTAAACATCAATATTGATAATTATTTCAATTTCACTATACTACCAAATATACAAAATATTTTCACCAAAAATTTCACTATACTACCAAATATACAAAATATTTTCACCAAAATTCATTATTATTACCAAGTATTTGATTCCTATTTCAATTTTAATTGACATGTGCTACGAATCAAATACATGTGTTTTAGCTTGAATAAAACTTACGTTGATTTAATAAATTTTGGATTGAAGAAATCATTGTTTATTTGATGAATTTTAAATTTTAGAATGCTAAAGATTAACACGGAATTTTGGATTTTAGAATGCTAAAGATTAACATGTGAATTAGCATACTACTGCCTCCGTACCATTTTATGTGTCTGGTTCGATTAACGAGGCTTGATTAGAGTGATTTTTAATTCAATTTTTATAATATTAAATTTAGTATTAATATACAAAATTTATATATTTAGAAACTAAAAAAAAGTACTATTAAACACAAAAAATTAAATTTAAAAATAAGTAAAAATAATAAAGAAAATAAACGTACTCAAAAAAAAAAATAAACGAAGAAGAAAGAGTTGGTTTGACCAATGAATAGTAAGTATGACACACAAAATGAGATAGAATGAGTATTATTTTAAAAAATATTTTATATATTTAACATTTTAATATTGAGTATTATTGATGGATTTAATTAATTCAGGATGATCCGAATTATTAAATCCGATAAATAAAGGAAATGCTACTGAAAGATGATTTGATAGAAAAGACAATGAATAAATANGAGTATTATTTTAAAAAATATTTTATATATTTAACATTTTAATATTGAGTATTATTGATGGATTTAATTAATTCAGGATGATCCGAATTATTAAATCCGATAAATAAAGGAAATGCTACTGAAAGATGATTTGATAGAAAAGACAATGAATAAATACTGCGGAGACGATTCTTGTATTAATATTGTTGTAAGATCATTACAAGAGTGTTTGTATTTAGACAATAGAGATGATAATAGAAGATGATGTCCTAATCAAGACACTAATGAATCTTTTTATACTAAAGCTTCCTCCTAACCGCCCCACGAGAATAGGGTGTGCGGTTGGATCTTGTTGACCGAGTCCACGTGTGTAGCATGCAAGGTGGACACCCCGGCCGGGGCTACCCATCGCTGAGGCGTCACCCCGAGACTACCTCTCACCAAGGTCACCCCGAGGTCACCTCTCATCAAGGTCACCCTGAGGCCATCTCTCTCGCTGAGGTCCCGCCGGGGCCACTTCTCACCAAGGCCACCCTGAGGCCATCTCTCTTGTCGAGGTCCCCCGAAGCTACCTCCCGCTGAGGCAACTTCGAGGCCAGGCCACCTCTCACCAAGGCCACCCTGAGGCCATCTCTCTCGCCGAGGTCCCCTCGAAGCTACCTCCCGCCGAGGCCACCTCGGGGCCATCTCTCTCGCTGAGGTTGCCCCAAAGCCACCTCTCGCCGAGGCCATACCACCTCTCACCAAGGCCACCCTGAGGGACCCCCAAGGCTGCCTCTCGCCGAGGCCACCCCGAGTTGGGGGCACCTTTAGCCTGGTGCCCTCCGCTTCTCCTTGGGTCGGGTCTATCTTCAATATATCCATCAATTAGACATTTATTTTTCTGCAGACTATGAAATACGGAGTAATCAATGAGGAAATAGGTCTGGGGCAGATAATTCTAAAATTTTCTTCCTTTCTCGAATAAGCGGGCTAGGTCTTTAGACAAATTTGTTTCAAAAGCAAGCAAATCGTTCTATCTCAAGAAAGTAGTAGACATAATAATATAGAGTAAGGTTAAAAAAAAAGATGATGAAAAATAGGAAAAAAAATAATTTAACTTTTTTTTTATTATTTTTGGGAAAAGGGTCAAATAGATCCCTAAACTTTGCACCAAAAGTCAATTAGGTACCTAAACTTTTAAAAAGTACAATTAAACCCTCAAACATGTCAAATTGACTTTTGGTGTAAAGTTTAGGAGCATATTTGACCCTTTTCCCTTATTTTTTTTAATTTAATCTCAATATATATATATATGATATATAAGTTTCAGTATAATTACAAGTCTGGAGATGAAAATGTTTTATGAGAATATTTTTTTTAATGCTGTTTTATGAGAATATAATTACAAGTTTCAGTATAATTTGCCAAGAATTCTAGTTTCGGTCTTCGCAAACTTGCAAGTTGCAAGTTCCAACTGCAACTGCAACTCTGCAAGCGGAGTGCAGTATATAACCTCACCAGATTTTAAATTCTGCTTTCTGAATTTCATCTTTCTGCAATTTCTCTCTCTCTCTCTCTCTCTCTCTCTCCCTCTAAGTATATAATTTATTTATTTAAAGTTCACACGATCATGGCAAGTCAGTCATCTTCATGCCCGATACTCTGCGCTTCCTTCAATCAAGATAACAGGTAATACTTACGTTGAGATTTTCAAATATTTGCTATTTTGTTGCCTTTACTTGCTGAATTTCTGACAACTATCTACTTTTTATTTCAGTTTGATGATTCCCCTGTGTTAAATTCTTAAAATCTATTTTTTTTTGGGTTTTCATTTTTACGTTTTATTTTCAATTAACAGTTGCTTTGCAATTGGAACGAAGGAAGGTTTTAAAATCTTCCATTCTAATACAGGGAAACTCCTTTATGAAAGAGGTAAGACAGATACGTTACGTAATCGTGGTGATATTTCTTTTAGTTTTGTTCTTCTAATTTTAAAACTTGGCTTTCTGTCGGTTATTGATTTTGATGATAATCATCCTGCTATAGGAATTAGTTGACTGATAGTACTGAAAGGTTGTTGTTCATGAACTTGGAATTTGGAAATATGTAGTATTTTTGCTTTAAAGTAGGTAGTTTTTGGTGTGTATAAAGACAAATTCAGCACTAAATATGTATTTTTTTTTTGAAATCTTAGTGAGGTGCTTTTCTCTTTCTAACCACCAAAATCAATCTTTACTCCAAAATTTGATTCATCAGTTTCCAGCATGATGTCTATTAATATGGTGACATTTAAATATACACAAAAGTCCTCCTACACTTCCCTTCCTCTCTGGTTACACAGCATAAAACCCTTGCTAGCACAGCACAAAACAGGGATCAAATCCAAATCAGCAACCACACCAACACCTAGTCACCAACACCTCTCTGGATTTATAGAACAAACAACCAAAACAGCAACCACGCACCCAAAAGAAACCTCTATCACAAAATCTATGCTCAACAACTTGGAACAGTAGCCAAACTTACATATTAAACCATTAAAATTTTATCAAATCAAAGGAGCAGAAGGAATTGAGCCAGAGGGTATAGACTTTTGCCTGAGAAGTAACTTCATGTGTGGCAATATGACTTCTATCCTAGGTTCAATTCACTGTTCCAACCTCAACCAAGGGTTCAAGTATCACTTTTGAATCTTCCTTCATCACTGAGATGAGAAGCAGACAAGCAACACCCTATGCCAATACTATCTCTTCGTTGGACTTCCTTCTCTATGTCTATCACAGCTCTGATACCATCTGAAGATTAAGATAGAAACAGAAAAAAATAGCAAGAAGACTCTTTTCTGATATGTTTGCATACTGACTTGTACATGTATTTATGCACTTGTTCTATTTCTTTCAAATACCCAATATACATGTGGAAATCTTGTATTCTTGTTTGATTACATTTTCACATGCTCTTGAATTCCTTTATACTACTTAGTATTCTTTAACAACCACTTATATGGTCCTGGCATACAGAATGTGGTGATTCTTGTCCAACTGCTCGCATCAAAGAATGTTGTTGAAAGAAAACTATGCATTTAACATCGTGAAGAGCATTTTCTTTTGTGTAACGTTGAAATCAACTAATTGCACTGCATATTATTGTTTGTTAATAATCTGATTTTCTCCACAAAGAAAATAAGATGATTACAGTACGATCTTGATTATGTAGATTGATTGTCATATTGCAAGAGAAGACTTTCATATATGACATAAACAGTCTAAAGATATTGGATACTGTTCCAAATTCAAGAGGTTAGTTTCTATAAGTTTCATTCTATTCTCAATTATGCAGAAAATTGCATTGTCTTTGTTAATAAACTAAAATGGGGAGAAAAGCTTTGTGTGGGCAGTAGCAATTCTTGTATTTCTCTTTCACTTCACTGCATAAACTGATACACATATATAGGAGAGAGGGAGAGACAAGACTCCCTAAATCCTGCCCTAATACATACTAGTGCTCCACTACCCTTAATATAAGGATCCCACTACTAATAGTTTATACACTATTAATAGTTTATACACTATATTTTAACACTCCCCCTCAAGCTGGAGCATAGATATCAATCATGTCCAGCTTGTTACAAATATTTATCACATGAGCTATAAGCCTTCCCATCGAGAGTCATAACCTTCGAGACCAATACTTAAATCTCGAATCTCTTGTTCAACCTTCGAATCACGCTGTGCCAAATCAGTACACAGCTCACCTTGTTGCACCAACAAAGCTTCTACGAAGCCAAAACAAGGCCAAACACTACAGCGCACCTACCACTCACACCCCAAACCATTATCAACGCTGCCTAACACCACAGCGCACCTGCCACTCACACCACAAACCATTACTAGCGCTGCCCAACTCCAGTGTTTTCCTATTTTCTTGTTGCATGCACACAAACTGGTTCATCCTGAACCATTCTTCTTCATCCGTCGGCCTTCAATACTGCCGCGGGCATATGCCAGGTCCGCACCTCTCCTGACACCCGTGCTGCCCATCACTGCAACACCCCTGATTACTCAGATTGAACAAGCTACATTGACTCAACTCATACCCTATCATAGACTCATAGCTACATATGAGACTAATCTTTCATAAACTAAACTTAATATGCCCATAAATTATAACAAACCCAAAATAAACCAAACACAAATAACATAAAATCTACTGCCCAATTATTCCCCTTCACATTAACTCAAAATAAAACCAAAACAACACAAAACCCAAAACATGCTGCCAAACAAACCTACTTCAAATAGTTCCTCCCTCTTTATAATACTTCCAACATCAACAACACCTATTACTTCATCATCTACAACCATAGCAGCCAGAAATATTCCCCAGTCACCACTGCAGCTGCTGCCAGGAACGTTCTGCTGCGCCAGAAATGAGAAAGAGAGGGGGACAAAATCGCAAAAGTTGCTGAAGACGGACAGCAGTGACACCATGATGGAATGGGCTCACAGAAACGAGACAAACTAGATAAATTTCTGCCGGAAAACTCGCCGGAAATGGCCTCACGCGCCGTCACGCGCCGGAGCGTGGTCGCCGGAGCTCCGGTCGACGGAGGCGCGTGGCGGCGCGTGGAGGCTCCGTTCACCGCGAAACTTCTACCGGTTGCTCGCCTCTTTGCGCCGATCAATGCCCAGCAGGCTCTGATACCATGTTAATAAACTAAAATGGGGAGAAAAGCTTTGTGTGGGCAGTAGCAATTCTTGTATTTCTCTTTCACTTCACTGCATAAACTGATACACATATATAGGAGAGAGGGAGAGACAAGACTCCCTAAATCCTGCCCTAATACATGCTAGTGCTCCACTACCCTTAATATAAGGATCCCACTACTAATAGTTTATACACTATTAATAGTTTATACACTATATTTTAACAGTCTTTCAGCTGTAAAAAATTTATTTTCATCTGTGGTAATTAATGGAAGATTTCTATTGGTTTTATTTGTATGTCCTGGGCATATCTCCTCAACTTTATTGCCATATCTTCATTTTTTATGCATATTGCTTCTGTTCAAATTCATAGGGTTATAGTTCTTATGGTTTGGATTGCAAACATCTAACAATAATATAATAGAAGGAGTAAGCTTCTATGCACTCAATGCTATCTGTTAAATCTGGAGATTAGATCGGGAGAAGTTGAAGCTTACTAATGATCTTATATGACCACTAGTTATATGTAAAGAATAAAATTTTGACTATAGTATATAGTCATATAGAAAGAATGACATAGAAGGAAGAAGGAATGCACATGCAGTTTGGTTCAGAGTAATTGGTGAAATGGCAAGTGTAAGCAAGGGATAGGGCGGACTATAGATTTTTATTGGAGATCACATTTTCTGTGAAGCCCTTAGGTGAAGTGGAATCTGTGTCTCAAAGAAATGAAAATGATGGAATGTAGAATGTAGATGGTGGAGGTTATATTATTTGGGAAATATATCAAATTAGATCTTCTTCTTGCCTGTTCAATCATTCATGTTTTGAGCTTCTTCATCCTAGTTCTTCACTTCTTCCCCTTGTTATTGCATTCAGACAGAATAACTACAAAATTCAGTTAATATTCTATATAGTACAGGTAACATAGTATAGATCTCTATTTTCCTCTGGAGAATCTTTAAATTTCCTACTTCTTAGAATTCATTTCATCTTTGATTATCATATTAAAATGTTAACAATCCTTCCTCCTTCCTTTGAAGAAGCCGGGCTTAAATTTCTTTCTGTACTTGAAATGATTTTGTTGTATCCATGTTACTACATTTCTATAGCCAATAATTACATACATAACTTGCTCCTAGGAAACATTTAGCACTGATATTAACAACTCAAGGAAGTTATGCAACATCATTAAAACTGCCTTCTGCTATTCTACTTAACACATTATTTTTAATATTAGGACTCTGTGCATTTTCCCCATGTTTGGATGGTTCATTCTTGGCTCTTCCAGCAAGTACAACAAAAGGTTCAGTGTTAGTATACAGCGTGATGGACCTCCACTTGCACTGTGAGGTTGTGCTTCCATCTTTTGAACTTATGTATCTAATCCAAGGTTTTTCTTAATGAGAACTTCAAGGGAAAATATGTTTTAGATTTCCTTCTTTGGTGATGGTTAATAACAATGTTTTAGAAGCTGCAAAATTATGGTTAATAGGAATCTATACCAGATTTACTGCATGGGGAATATTCTATTTTGCCAAACCTTAAAACCTATCTAGCCTCATATTCAATTTCATAATTTATTGGCCCATGCTTTATACAATTAACATGTATTTCATAATTTATTGGCCCATGCTTTATACAATTAACATGTAAATTCTAAGCTTAATGATGCTCTCTTTGAAATATTCCCTTTTTGCCACTTACTCTGTGTAGCCTATTAATTTATTATTTTTTACAAAGAGGAATAGATTCATAACCAACCGTTTGCTTACTACAAACTCTCAATTAATTTAATTGTCTCTCACCTTCTTCTTCTCTGTTTTGTCAACCTGATATAAAATGCCAGATAGATGCACATCGCTCATATTTATTACTCTCTGCCCCCTCCTCCCAAAATGACCAAAAAAAAAGTTAAAAAATAGCAAAACCTTTCCCAAAAACGCACTTATAATTTACCATATCTCCCTTCAATTTTTTTCAGCAATACTCTTGCCAGTACACCAAGAGTAACCACTCTCAATCTGCATATGTCTTTAAGTATTTATAATCTTCTATCCTAGGTATCAAAGAGTCAACCAAATCCTTACATGGAATGCATTAAGTGAATTATTTTTAAGTACAAAACCATCATTTATTTACAGATACAAAACCTTCATTTCATCTTTATAACTCCCTACCCCACTCCCAATCCAAAAGTAATTATAGTCACAAACTATGAACCCCTACCGGACAACACTAAGAAATTTATGAACCATATGAAGTTCTATCCTCCAATTTTTTCCCAACTACAAGGTATGTCCTACACCTTTAGTATCCTCACAGGTATCAATTAGTCTACCGATGATAGCAATGTAGAATATTATTTTTTAGAGTGCAAAATCTTAGTTCGGTGTTGCATAACTAGATATACTCCAAATAAAATGCTACCTCTTTGATCCTAGCCATAGATTTATAATTATAAGGGTAAAATCCCGTTAAGTGTTATCAACCTAACCCTTTCTCCATTTTCCTCTTCTACAAAACCCATGGACGTAGATTTTTACCAGCAAAAAAGTGCTTCACATTTACATAGCTATTCATCCGTATAATTACATAATAAACTAACATTCAAAGAAAAACAAAAAAAAATAAAATTAGAAACATATGCATAGATCGAATTGAAGTTTGAGGAATTACCGGAATTAGAAATGGCGAAACGAGAACTTTTACATCCTTTTCCCCTGAAAATTGAAGGATATCAGAACTTCTTCACATGTAGATATTGAAAACACAGATAAACACACAGAGGTGATTGATTTACAGTAGTGGTGCGGTGGAAGGGATGGACGGAAGTGGAAATTGTTGGACTTAGATTGCAATTTTGCGAATGAGATATCCATTCGTTTTTTCTTCAACTCGCAGATTACTCAGTTGATTGCATTCTTCAACCTTGTGATGGCTTTGGAAATTGGAAGCCTCGAAATTAGCGAGCGATTCCAGATAAAGCAAATTTCTTGGATGAAAACGGTGCCCAGTGCCCACTATTTTATTTTGAGTTTTTTTTTTAAAGAAATTTTATTTTATTTTACTTTGAGTTAATATTCATTTTTACTAATTTTTCTCAATTTAGTCTTAAATAATTATTTGTGTTTAATTAGATTCTCGACTTTGATAGTTTTACTCAATTTAATCTTCTGTTAAGATGACTTAATAATTTCACATCTATTAATACTAAATTTAGTTTTCGACTATAATAATTTTACCCAAGTTAGTCTTCGACTATAGTGGTTTTATCCAATTTAGTCTCTGACTATAGTGATTTTTTTCAATTTAGTCATTGATTCAAGCAGTTGAGAACTTAATTGGGTAAAACCATTAAAGTTGATGACCTAATTAAGTACAAAGAATATTTTATAACTAAATATAAAAAAAAACCACTACAATCCACAACTAAATTTGATATTCACTCATTTTATTTTTATTTACTTTATTTAAGACCCTAGTAAAGAGTTCGCTGAGGCGGAGTTTGCAACCAAGAAATATAAAACAATGCTTAACTTTTTTTTTATATAATACTCAAAATTCACCCGTAAATGTACGGAATATATTATATAATTAAGTTTATGTAATAAATTTTAAAAATAAATTAGAGATGGAAGAAGTTAAATTTTATATTAGTTTATAAACTTTGAAGAAAAAAAGTACAATAAATAAATAATTATAAAATTACAATTTACAAATTTTAAACTAACTTTTTTTATACAATATTTGTTGTTACCTACTTTGATAGTTATTCTAAATTATCATAAGATCAAAAGTCAGTATCATATATGATTAACAAACATTTTTTTACTTAAAACAATTTAGTGGAATAATTTAGTTCCAAAATTGATTATATAAACAACTTTTTTTTACTAAATATTTCACTAATAGATTAATGATGTGTGAAATTGGCAATATTCGTTGCAACCTAAAATATATAAGTAATACTTAAAATATGTAAGCAATATTATATGTTTATTTCTAATATACTAAACGTTATAAGCAATATTATATGTTTATTTTTAATATACTAAACGTTTGATTTTAATGTACTAAAAGTTTATTTTTTGAACCTAAAGCATCCAGTAAATGTCAAATAGAAAATTGCAGGGAATATCAATCAATCGGTGCAACATTCCATAACACATCAAAACTGTGTACCTTTAAGTTAGTTGAGATTATCACGTTTTTAAATTTCAACATTTTCAAAAATCTCACATCACCTAAAATTTTGGAGAATAGAATTCCTAAAATTGCAACTAAATATATCCATTTGGTTCGCTGGAAAATATTTGAAGGAAAAGGAATTTAAATTTCATGGAAAACAAATTACCAGGAAAATAAATTCCGTTGTTTGGTTGATGGAAAAGAAATTACTAGGAATATGAATTCCATTGTTTGGTTGGGTTTGGAATGGTAAGGAATTATGAATATAAAGACCAATATACCCTTAATAATAATAGTGATAACAAATTATATACATGTGTAATTACTAAACTTTGATGAGGGTAAAATAGTCCAATTGTGTTATACTTTCTCCCAAATCCTATGGAAAACAAAATACCAACCTTTTGCTAAGATTTTGTTTTCCTTCACTTTTAGGAAGTAGAATTCCAATGGAAAATATTTTCCATCCAACCAAACAACATAAAACATCATTTTCCTTCACTTTTGGGAAAACATTTTCCATGGAAAAGATTTTTCATCCAACCAAACACCCCCAAATGTAAAACTCATTTCTATGAACCTTACATTACCTTTAAAAAATCATATAATACTCCAATACCCACATTACCGATATTATGTAATATAATATTAACCAAATGGCACCTAAATATAATATCACCACTCTAATAATAATAAAAACATACACATGAACAAATGCAGAACATATATGGCAAATGAAATATTTTCTGGTATATACATGTATATGTTTCAACATATTAGATGAATTCAGAATTTCTATAGAATTGATCCTTGAAAGTATAGAAAGATAAGGCCCCTTAATCCATGATATATCCTAAAAAAATAGGAGCAATGTATTAATCTGTTGCCATCTTGACCATGCATCTTCATTAAACTGACATGGCACCAGAATGGTAAAATCCTTAACACCAAATATTATTTCAGTCTTCACTACTCAAATCCAACTTCTATTCAATATAGAGAAGATGTCATATGAAGGGAAATGTAAAACAATAGATTTTCAACAGAGATTGCAGTTGTATTCCCACCATGAATTGCAGCAGAGCACCTACAAAAGACAATAGCAAAACTATATTAAAGGCAGACAAATGTATTTGTTTAAGTTTCTAATATCTATAAGAGAACAAAACAAAATTGAAGGTTGAAGCAATAAAACAATTCTATCAATCAATGAAGCTGTCAAAGGAATCAATCAAATTGAATGCAATGCGTTCCCAAGTGGAAAATTATAAGGGGAATGTTGAAAGGTAAAGGAATAAAGGGAAACTACAGATTTTATTGAGGAACTACTGAAAATAATGTCAAAACTATACACAATAAGCAGCTTTATCTATATAGAGTAAAGCCTCCAAGATACACTTAGAGACTTGACTCTTAATGAAAGGGAGCAACTCTTCTAATATTCACATAACTTATTTGAGAGCAAATCCCTCATCCAAAATTGCTAGGAAGTTTCCTTAGTCTTGCCCTAGCCAAAATAAGGGCAAAGTAGTAAAAAAAAAGAGTACTACAAAACAAAGGAAATAAGACACATCATTAAGTTTAAACAAAATTAGTGATGGTGGAATAAAAGGACAAAAGTCTGTCCATAAACATGTATAACACATAAACCACAATCACTTTTTCCAATCCAGCCATCAACTGCCACTGAACAAACCAAAAGTACACATGCTGAATATTTCACAAGAATATACACAACTGAAATGGCCACATGCAATACTACTATTTTCTGAAAATGCAGAATAATGCTATGAAATTCCTCAGTGATTCAATAATTCTACAACATAAAGCAATTTTAAATAGAGAAATACCTGTACATGATATAAGCCAGCACAAACATGTTTCAGCTGCCATGAAGAACTTTCTGAGGATCAAGCTGTCCGCTGCAATAGCTTGAAGGAACAACAGACAGTTCCTGCCTTCCTCTCCACTCCTCACCGGGTTTCAAAGTGATTGCTTTTTCCACAGCAGCAGCTTCCACACACAACATGTGCTTATATTCATCATCCCCAAAGTCGGCCATTGCCTTTGCCTTCTTGTCCCAAGGATTCCACACCACTTCAAGTGAAATGTAGAAACTTAATAATCAGTCATGTTAGGAAAAAAAACAAAAAAACAAAAACCAGAAAACTAATGAATTGGCAGATATGTTGCATATCAAATACCCTAAATAGAAAAGAATTTCAGTGAAAAACCCAGCAAGCTTCATATTTAGCAGAAAAACCTTGCTTATAAAAATATCCTTTATAGTAAAGAATCCACTTTACACCTCATCCATCAAGAAAGAATAAATCACCCTTTCAGGAAAAAAATAAGATGTCCTACATTAAATAGAAACCAATTTCCCCGTCTTGAAAAAGCAAATGGGAATGACCATCTTACCTGCATCAGGAAGTCCATCCTTACGAATAACAAATGTCCTTTTCTTTTCATGATCAAGGATTGCAATTTTTGTTGGAGTGCTAAGATATATTTTATCCACCTATGTAAAATTGTGTTCCAAATTATGGATGAGAGACATGGTAAAGGCAACAAATACTTGACACAATGAAAATTCCTAAAATCCTTACTTCTCCTTCAAAAGTAATAGCATCGCCTTGTTCAGTAAACCGCTCCCTATTCTGCAAGTTATCAAGATAATCCAGTGTTTCTAGCCCCTCAACACGAACTTCACTGTTACAAGAATTATAAAGCAAAAAACCATGGTTCAAAAATATGAACAGAACATTTTCCAAAGACTGTCACATCAGCAGCACAAGTACAAGTAAAAAAGCATCATTGTTTAAGCCTATCACATAAAAAACTAAACATCCAAGGTTCACTTGTCCTTAAAGATAGACAATCATGTATGAACTTAATAAGACACTTCATGAAACACAAAATCAGTAAACAATTAATCTAAAAGGCATTGTATACTCTAGACATACATAACAAAAATTTATCCAAAAAACAGATTCTCATGCAGAAGAAAAGAAGCACCCTTCACATCATGACCTGCTTAGCACAAACAATAATATTGAAGTTTTCCATAATTATATATTCTTAAAGCATTATTTGCTGCTACAAAATTGTAGACAGCTAACACCCCATATTGCTCATCCTCTTTTGAAGATAAATTTCAACAAGTAATTGGGTCAGGATTATACATAAATTAAATACCAGAATCAGAACATGTAATTAGTGCATGATCTTGTAGTGGTGAAATAGGCAACAGTTCTGAGGAGAGAGTAGAATGTAGAGGAAATAGGAAAAGGTAAAAATGAGAAACAGTGGGTAAAGTTATACATATATTTACTGAAAATATTATGCATCTCTCCAAAAATGGAAGACAAGAAATTCTTATATAGGAGAACTGATTCAATGTTTAACAACCCCAAGACCGAGACATTCCAACACCCTTGATGGTATATTGAGTTATTGTTATTTGAAGTAATTTAAGAGCTTGATCTTCTGATACAACTTATCTAGCACAAGAAATCCTATATATCACAAATAAACAAAAAGATAGAATAATAAAGGTAAGAATGAAATATAGAATATAGAGAAGAGAATAAACCAAAATTTTTAGACCCCTCCTTAGATAAGCAAATGGAACCAGCAAAACAATCAGATCATCATTGAACTACATAGTTGCAACATACCTAGGAAGAAAAGTTTGACTTGGCTAGTCTTAGGGAATCCTAAAACTATTAACAAATAACTTGATATAATTTAATCATTCCATAAATTATAACAATAATCCAGTTTATTGTGATCAGCTTTGAATCGGTATTTATTTCTTTAGCTCCTTAAATTTGAATAATTGCAAAATGACAGCCATGTCATCCTTTTCTCAGATCAACAATAAAAATTGATCTGATCACTTCATATTGTACAGAACCAGCATGCAAAAATGTAAACACATATAACTGCAAATGAGATTCATGAACTCAAGGCATAGTGGCATACAAAAAGAGAAACCACACACTACAAGAAAAGAATACCAATTGATTTGGATTTACTAAGTAATGGATTTATACAAGTCATAATGACTGGCTCACCATATGTCTGAAACAGAGAGGTAGGTGTGATACGCAAATGTAAAGGTGAAGGGCTTTCCATCAGTGTTGGTGTTTCTTATTCGAGATGTTAGCATAAGATCTCCAGCAGGTCCCAATGTTACCCTCAATCGGAATTCATAACTAGAAAAAACCAGGTCAGAAAAGCTAAGTGCGGAAAAAATAAAAGTTAACCAAAAAGTAATCAATGTGCATCCACCAAACCTGTGAGACCAGATTTTCAAGTCATCTTCAGAGGGCTTTAGTATCAAGTCAATAAATGCCCTAGAGTTTGGTGGAACTGGGGGAGGATCCTTGTCAGCAGTCCAAACCCTGTTTCTAGCAAATCCATGTTGCTCAAGAGGTCCAAGGTTTGAGAACTGCAAACAGAAAGCGGTTAGTGTAAGTTGTAAATAAGATCAGACTAACATACAGAACATAGGAAAAGACCGTAATACCTGAGGAAAGCATATAGGGATACCTCCACGAATTGCTTTTGGAGGCTTGAAAATGGCCTGCAAAGCATAATGACTTAAACTTCATTACACCCATTCACATACAAGTTGTACGTACCAGAAAACACTGTATAAAGTCATAATGATCAATCCCACATTGATTTTTAATTATTAATGCAATGGAATGCATTATCAGTTGAAGTTAACTCATGAAATTCACTGTAAAAGAGAACATGCGTCTTTTATGTATTTATCAATTATAAGATCATGAGTCATGAAATTCACCCATGCGGCATTATAAATTTTCAGTTTTCAGGTAGAAGTTAATTAAAGGATATCTTATTTCAGAAGGCAAAGTTTATTGAAGAAAAAAAAAACACTATGTTGACCATAATTGAGCTCATGAAAGTACCTTACTACTGACAAAGAGCATTTCTTCTCCATGTTCATTCTTCCATGAAGTTAAATGGGCCCCATAGAAATACACCTAGATAGTAGATAAAAGAATGAATATACAATATAAAACCAAACAACTTGATATACTACACAAATAAAAGATCAGTGAGTGGAAGGACATCATGAAGGTAAGAATAGAAGTTTCAAAACTGCACATAAACACTCCCTGCCACCCATCCCAAAACTGAGAAATAGACTCCCTGCCACCCATCCCAAAACTGAGAAATAGCAAAAGAAACACATGCTTGATGTGGGACTACTTGTCTAACCAGCATTCTAGTGCTTAACAGTATCACCCCAGTACCAAGACACCAAGCATAGTAAGCATGCATGTTTGGCATGGGAAGATGTAATGACCTAAAGACTTAGGAAGATGAAGTAACGCCTATCCCAGAGGCATTTCATAATCTATAATCATGCAGATCAATAGCTATATTTAAATAATACTTTAGTATTTATCAATGTTAAGCTTAAAGTGTTACTAGATTCAAAAAGAATAGAAACTAATGTGATTAAAAGCATAAGTTTAACCAAACTTCTGGTAGTGTTGCTTTTGTATAACTGAAGATTCTCATTTACACTCCCTCTCACACGCTTTAATGAGGTCAGACTGCGCATTTAGAAGTTGAACCAACTATTATAAAATCTATCAATTACTCAAAAATGGCAGCATACTGTTGTTATGGTAAAACTATAAAAACACAATCTCATAAAACAGTAGCATAATCTAGTGATCATCCAGTAAAGATTTTCTAATACTTGCACAGTATAAATAATTTAGAGAAAGTCGACTTGCATACATATACATTTCCAGGTACAATTCATACGGATTCGTACATACAAATTCTAAACAGGAACCTACATCCAACAAGAATGGGATCTATTAAGATTTTACATCAACATTAGGATCCCGTGAAACAGATTCAGATCAAGACAGTAAAAAATTAGAAATCAAAACACCAATCTCAATTTACCAAAGAAGAAAGTGAGAAAATAATTCAAAAAATAGTCAAATAGAAAACGACAGTTCACAGATAAATTTCATATCCTAATCGACTTCCCCAAAGTATTATCCGAAAATGAAAACAACACGAGAAAATTGAATCGGGGAGAAATGGCATTACTACCTCGGCAGAGCTGCCGCGAACCTCCCGAAGAACAACCTTGTCGAGGCCATTGATGCCCTTACACAGCTCCACTGGACCTTTCTCACTACTAGCAGCAGCCATCACAGACACTGTCTCTTTCTCTCTCTTTCTTACTTTCTCTGTCTTTCTTACTTTCTACTCCGGATTATATCAAAACTACAAAACTACAACCCTATGCTCCGTCGTCTGGAATCTCTCTTTCCGTTGGGGGCGGTGTGGCGTGGTAACTGAATTTGTTACTTCTTGTGTTTTTTTTTGTTAGTTCTGTTTTTATTAATATCTATATTTGTATTTTATTTTGTTTCAAAAAAAAATATTTCTATTTTTTAAAAATTCTTTTTGCGATATTTGTATTTTTTAGGCAAAACAACGCGATATTTGTATTTTATTTTTCCGTTTTTATTTTGCACCCGTGCCTAGTGTGGTGTGCTAACTGAATCTTTTACTTCTTGTTTTTTTTGTTAGTTTCGTTTTTATTACTCCTTTTGTCCCATTTTACCTATCGTTTTTACTATTCATTGGTCAAACCAACTCGTTCTTCATTGTTTATTTTCTTTAGTAATTTTTAATTATTTTTAAATTTGATTTTTTTGTGTTTAATAGTACTTTTAATGTAGTTTCTAAATATATAAATTTTATATACTAATACTAAACTTAATATTATGAAAATTTGAATTAAAAATAACTTCTGTCAAGCCTCGTTAACCGAATCAGACAAACAAAATAGGACGGAGGTAGTAATATTTATATTTGTATTTTATTTTGTTTCAAAACAATATTTCTATTTCTTTTAATCCTTTTTGCGATATTTGTATTTTATTTAATACGTTTTTATTTCACGCCCGTGCCTAGTGTGGCGTGGTAACTGAATCTTTTACTTCTTGTTTTTTTTTGTTAGTTCCGTTTTTATTAATATTTATATTTGTATTTTATTTTGTTTAAAATATTTCTATTTCTTTTAATCCTCTTTGCGATATTTGTTTTATTTTAAGGCAACAACGCAATATTTGTATTTTATTTAATCCATTTTTATTTGCGCCCGTGCCTATTGAAATGAGAAAATGATCAGTTTTAAAGGGCGTTTGGTTAAAATATTAAAATCAGAATTTGAATTGGAATAGTTATAATGTGTTTAGCAAAAACAAGGCAAACCAACGATTTTAGTTTATTAAATATATCTAAATTGTAGACTTAGTTTATAAATTATTATTTAATATAAATTTGTTGTTAATTATGTTAAAATAACAGTTTTAATCTATTACTTATAAATTTTGTTTTAATATTAATAATATTTTAAAATTTTAAATTATCAAAGATATATTGATTATTTTGTAATTTTTTTAAAAAAATTTCCTCTATAAATCTTTATCTTTATATATACAATACTCTTACCGTAATGAATAATATGTACTTTAATAATTTAAAAATTCAAAATAAATTATTAATGTTAACAAAATCTATAATTAATGGGTTGAAACTATCACTTTTAATTTTTAACATATTTGAAATTACTCAATAATAGAGACTTGATATTCAGGATCCCATAGCTCTAGGGTCCAATAAGATTACCCGAGCGACCCAAGAAGATGATTTGGTGCTCAATAAGGAGACCCAGACCAAAAAGGTGGTCCGGGCCAAGAGAGGCAATTCGAACTAAGGGGGTCCAGATGAAGACGGCAGCTTGGATTGAGTGTTCCAAACTAGGGGACCTGGGTGGGAGGCTACCCGAGTCGGATGCAAGGACCCTGAGCGATCGTCGTTCCACCTTTGAGCCCATCTTCGAAGTCGGGGTGACCGAATTTGGCCCAAATGCGGGTTTTGGCCTAGTCTTATAGCACACCATGAAATTAACTAAATTAGTTAGAATCTTCATGTATAAATTGGCTTTGTTTAGTTATTACAAATCATTTCTTGTTCTCACACAACATACATTATAATATTCTTGCATGAATCCATTCACTATTATTAAAATATTTGTTCTTTTACCATTTTACCTTTGTATTTTATGCAAACTTAGTTGATCACAGATACTCCGGGTCAATCAGTTCCATTAATAATAATTCATGGTCTTAATTTACAATTTAAGTATAATTAATGGACTAAAATCGTCATTTATCTAAAATAATAATAATAAATAAAAGTACATTATAAATAGTTAAAAGGGCATTGTAAAAAAAGTTTGAAATGCACTATAAAATTATTAAGAGTGCAGAATGAAAAAGTTAGAAGCATAAGTTTGTAGGGGTAAAAATTTTCTACTATGTACATTTTTGGCATAGTGTAATTTGTACAATGTATTATTTTTGAAAGCGTACAATGTATTATTAATTATTCTATAACATACTCTTAGCATTTAAATTATGCATTTTCATTAATTTTATCATTTACTTTACCACTAACTATAATGTTAATGAACAAATCTTAACAAAATCATGAGGGCAAAATATATGACAATAAAAATTGATACAGTAGTACTTTTTGCAATACATACCTCTATTGTTATTTAGAGAGTCTAAATTAGTGACTAAACTACACATGAACATACTATTGAGACATTTAACCTTTTTAAAAGATACAATTGACCCCTAAATAAATTAAATTTGTGCAATTAAACTAAAAGTGACAAATAGTCTAAATAATATGTTGATTTGATGGTTAAAAACCTTTAAAAAAAATTAAAAAAAATTATTCTAAAAATTTTCATTTGTCGATGGGGGCTAGTATTTGGTATTTTAAAATATATTTTAGATAATTTTAATTATATTTATAAACATTTTTATATTTTTTAATTGATCCTAATATATATATATAGTTAACATATGATTTTGTATTTACGTGTGTTGAGTGTATCCATGTCCGTAATTGAATAAACAAGGAAATAAAATATGCAACAATATTAAAAAAATTCCTTTAAAAAGTAATTGTTTTTTTTAAATACAAAAAGTAACTGATTTAGAAATGTTAAAATTATAATTTTTTTTTTTGAAAATCTAATGAATTTTCAAAGACCCAATTCTTTAATCAAATATCTAGCATATATAATTTATAAGTTGGATGATAAAACATCTAATGATTTTAAAAACTCTTACTATTTTCGAATAATAAATAATTACACTTCTTTCTCTTTTCAAATCTTTTCTGTTATGTATTTCCACTATTACATAGAAAGTTAAATCTATTTTTGGTCATATATTTATTGCGCGTTGGGTACATTTAGTCCGTTTTTATTAATTTTGCCATATTTTACTCAGAGTTTTAAAAGGTTGGACAGTTTTGGTTCAAAGTCACATTTACCGTTATTTAACCGTGAAGTAAAATGACAATTTTGTCCTTTCATGTCCAATTATTCATCAGCCTTCTATTTTTAAGTTCAGCCGCAACGTTCTTCACCATTTGCAGACCCGAATACGAAACACCACACAAAGCAAATATCTAATTCTGTTAGTTCTTTCAAATATTCAATGGAAGGTTCCAACTGAGAAAGCTCAAACTGTTCGAGTTCTTCAACATTTAGGAAAAAGTGTTATTTGTATGGAGAATGCATTTCGATTGAAGTTTGTGAATGTGGTCAAACTTTAGACCTCCTCCCAAAAGGTCTAGGAAGACCTCAATAGTGGCCAACACTTCCAAGCAACCTAGGACAAGATCCAGAACATCTCTCAGGTGTAAATTCACTAATACCATTGACAAACCTGTCAATTTGGATTGAAAGTTGGTAATAAAGAAAAAAAACGGATGTGTAGTGTAGGCAGTATGTTATCTATTGTTGTCACAATTTGTGTTATGTGGACGGAATGTTATATATTTTTTGTCACTTTTAGTCACTATGCTATGTATACGAAATATTACTACAAAAATAATATTTCTTGGGAAAATAACAAGCACAAGAACACGAAAGGATTTTTGGTAGGTGGTTAGCTTGAGTCATGTAATCACTACACTATTCTTAAAACCTTATTTGTTACCTCCCTTGGTGCTAGGAGCGTTGTAGCCTAAGTTTCTCATGATAAAACAAGCTACGGCTTCAAGTTTGAGCATTCGAACAATGAAACACGGCGAACTTGAACAAGGTTTTGATCACATTTTAGCTAAAGAAATGAGTAGAAGCAGAGTTTCGAGAGAGAGAAAATGATATTTTCGTTGTGTATTAAATATGCTGCTCTACCTTCAACTTATATAGGAGTTGTAGGATTAAATAGCATTTAATCATGGCATTAATATGATAATAAAATCAGACTTATAACCCCTGTAACAGCATATCATTACATGAATTAATTCAGAAATTCAAAATTGGAATTAATTCGAAATTAATTCCGTAACAAATGAATTAAGACTTTGAACGGTCACAATCCGAATCGTACACGAGACGAGACGAGACAACGAGGGGTTAAACCCGAATTGATCGAATGGTAGCAGTTCACTATCACGAGCCGAACCGATGGTTAGCTACCCAAGTTGATGGACGAACTGTTAGCTTCAGTGCTTCACCATTCTGGTTGGCCGAATCATGACCGTTCTGGTTCACGAACAGTGCACTAGAATTTACCCGGGGCATTAGCGTACCAGAATGGCTGAATCGTACACGAGTTGATAGGCCGACTCTGTGTCGAAAAATAGATACGAAAATGTGGCATAACTAAGCCCGCAAGGCCAGTCAATTTTCTAAACGACATTCGTACCCGTAGGTGTCAGCACACACGAGTCAATATATCAATCTATTCGTCTAACTACGAACAACCCGAATCCACCTTGATCCGACCCAATTGAAAGTGGGCCCACATTGTTAGAAAAACATACAGGCGCAGCGGAAGCATCAAATCGCTTTTTCTATGATTCTATGTAAACGAGAGAGTTAGAAAATGTTACCCTTGAAGCGTGCTTTGGCAGAATCCAAACCGTCCAAACGTCCGGCCTCTAGTCTGTCCACCGGTCAGGCACGTGAGAACTCCCAGAGACTTTCACGTGAAAACTCTTTTCTGAAATCTCTCTATCAATTTTCTTAGTCAAGAAATAGGGCAAGGCTTTTATATATATAGTCTGGTTTGGGCCCAAAGGTGCTAGCCTTTTAAAAGCCCAACACTACCCAGTATTGAATTAATTCATTAATCAGTTATTAATGTATTAATTCAATATCGATAACTCTTTATCGATTTCTTTTAAAGTTCTCAGCATTACCACGAACCATTATGGTGTGACTTTCTAGGTTCATAGTCAAACTAGCAACGAGTAATATTTAATAACTCATTATTAAATAACTCGTAAGTCATGAGTGACACCTACCAATATATCATGACTACCTAATTGACAATGAATATATTTTAATATATTATAATGAACCTTTCCGTTACAAATATTGTGCAACATTCCTTCCACACAACACTTGTTCCGAACCAGGTAAAGGTCATGGTCAAACTTAGTCAAACCCATAAACTCGGTCGATATGTCTATTCAATATTCTTAACCTGAAGTCCAACTTCATTATACTATGGCCAGAGATTCTCGTTGTATGATTATTGAATAGACTGGAACATCCTTGTTACCTCAAGGCGGTGGATCCTCTATTGAACGCACACATGTCACCGTACAACACTGAACTAGGCCACCAAGTACACTTATAGTCCCATAAGGAACAAAGGACGCATACTGGCAAAAACTAGTCCACCATATGTACGAGACAACCATGTCGTCTCAAGTCAAAGGATTATTGCATACTTGTAACATACAACATACCGATGACACGTAGGTAAACACCATGCGGTACGTTGTAGTTAGTCAATGTTCAATGACTTGTTCTCTAACAATCATTCACATGTCCACTCTCTGTATCTCATACAAAATGGCATGAGACTTACCATGAGAAGGACAATGTGCTAGTCTTATCGGAATTCTAATGCCCAATTAGAATTCCTATGACTAGGAACATTTTTACAATACTTCATTTATTAATTCTTCGTCACTCATATTCTTAACACTTAAGAATGAAGAATTAAGAAGATTGTATGGAATAATATCAAATATTAACTAAGCCTTAATAAAATAAATAAAATAATTATTTATTATATTTATTTAATAAGAAATTAATGCCCAAAACAATAAATGTTAGCTCCTAGGGCATACATGTCTAATAGTCTCCCACTTGCACTAGAGCCAATTGGTAACCCTTCATCTTCTCAAGATGCCGATCTAACTGCTCTTGATTAAGTAGTATAGAAAACGGATCTACTAGGTTATCCGTAAATGCTATTATCTGCATTGCTATATCTCCCTTTCCAACGAACTCTCTTAGGGAATGATAACAACAACTAACTCGGCTTTAGTGGTTGAATATGCAATCATTTTCTGTTTGGAACTCTTCCAACTGATTGCACCACTATTATAAAAATAGACTTTCTATCATCCGATCCGATAGAAAATCAAATTTGTGTATCCTTTACTCTTTAATACTCGTTTTTCCATCAGTTAAGACTAGACTCTTAGTTACTTAACTGATGTCCAGTGTTATTCACTTAGATTTGATTGATGTTTACAAGTGACACTCACTACATGAGAAACATCAAAACTTGTACATAATATCACATATATAAGATACCCAATAGATGAAGCCTATGGTATTTTACTCATGTGATCCCTCTCTTCAGTTGTGTCAAGACACAAACTTTAGAGATATAGATTTCATGCTTGAAAAGTAATAAAACCTTTTTCAGAATCTAACATAATGAACAAATTCAATATTTTATGTACATATTTTGAGATAATCCTATTAATCTTTTCGATCTATCTCTATAGACTCGAATCCCAAGGATATAGGCTGTTTATCTCAAATCTATCGTATAGAAAATTTTAGATAATCAAACTTTTATCGGAGTCATCATGCTTACGTCATTTCTTGTTATTAATATGTCATCTACATATAATACAAGAAAAGTGATAGTACTCCCACTGACCATTTTATACACATGGATCATCAATGTTTTACAGTATAGTCAAATAATTTGACTACCTTGTCAAAACAGATGTTCCACATTCTAAAATCGATATCTGATATCACCTCTTTGTAAATGATAGGATTGTCATTAGACACATCATCTCCAATTGCAAAGACACTCTTTGTGTCATGAAGACAAGTATATATAATATGTCTAACAACCAAATATGTCTAACACTTTTCTAAAGAGGAGGCATAACTCTTGGTTCGTATTGCACAGATTCTTAAATCTGATTAGGCTAGGAAGATTTATTAACAAACTCTTTGTGAAGTTATATCTTTCTACCTTTTCAGATCTTGTTTCCAACTTGTCTGTTTTAGGCTTTTGATATAAGCCGTGTAACCCAAATCTTAACATACTTAAGACAAGGTTTCTCATATCTCATATGCTGTCTTACGAACAGACTTAGATGGAACCCCATTCAGGATCTAAGATCCATTAAATGGACCATACATACATCAACATGTATCAAATGCTCATTTATTAATCATCAATCATATTCAAACAATAAATACCATTTAACGATATTCTAGTGTCATCGCATTTATTATTGAAATAAATGTAATAAACATTATTCCTAAAAGAAAAATTCATAATTATTTTTAACTGGAATGGAAATAATGTTTTAAATACTAGAATTACATAAATAGTATTTTAAATATGATTAAATAAAAACTGAATAGATAAATCTCCAATAACTAATGCAGCAACTCTTGCTCCATTTCCCATCCTTAGAGCAATCTCATCTTCAGTCAACTCTCTACTTCTTCTCAGATCCTACAACGATATACAAAACATGTGAAGTTGCTTCTGAGTATTGTATCAAAGAAGTAGTTATTTAGACCAATTAAAAATAATCTCTTTAATGAGCATACCTTCTGAAGGTTTGTCATTGTCCTTGACTTTCAACGACTTTAGATATTCTGTGCAATTTCTTTTCCAATGCCCTTCTTTGTTGCAATGGAAACACTTTCCTTTACTTGCAACATTTCCTTTTGTTTTGGTCACTCCCCCAGTTGGTCTCTCTCTAGAAACCTTCTTGTTCTTTCTCTTCTTCTTTGACTTGGAAGAGGCCAAAAGAACAGTATCAGTGTTCATACCCTTCATTGTAGCATGAGCAGTGCACAACATATTGTGCAGATCAGATTTGGAACAATGAAGCTTGTTCATGTGGAAATTCATTATGAAAGACCCAAAAGAATCTGGAAGAGACTGTAGAATTAAGTCTACTTCAAGCTCAGAGTCAAGGAAGATATTTAATTCTTCCAATCTCTCCAATAAGCCAATCATATTAAGAATATGATCTCCTACATTTCCTCCTTCTTGTAGTTTTGCTCGAAATAAGGCCTTAGTAACCTCATAACGTGCAATCCTACTATGCTCACAGTACAACTCTTGTAGGTGATTGACCATAGATTTTGCATCAGGCATCTTTTCATGCTGACGTTGTAACTCATTGGTCATAGAGGCAAGGACATAACTCTTAGCCCTCAAATCATCGTCCTTCCACTTATCAAATGCAGCAACCTCAGCATTATGAACATCAAGCTGATCAACATCAGCATCATCTGGTATGATACCAATCAATGAAGGATCTTGGTCCAAAACATAAGCGATCTTCTCCAAATTGAGAACGATTCTCAAATTTCGAAGCCAATTAGTGAAATTTGGTCCAGTAAGTTTGTTTTCTTCGAGTATTTTTGACAAAGGATTTAAAGCCATTTCAAAATAACTGCAGAAAATAACATTAATTATTAGACATGATTCTTTATTAAACTATTTGATTTTCGATTATATAATCAAATAGTACCTCCCACTAAATTTTTCGAATCCTGCACTTCCCAAGCAAGAAACGGAAATCCCGTTGGAAGATTTCTAATGGGTAATCGAGGTCTTACAAATTTATCTCATTCCTCACCTTAAGGGGCATCTTGGAATTTGAAAATTTTGTAAGTGGCCAACTCTTGCCAATACATCTCATGTATGATTCGATTTTATTAAACTTGGGCTCCATGGCCCATTGAACCTCACCTTAAGGGGCATCTTAGCCCAATGGACTCAGTTAAGTCAAACCCACCATCCTGGTAACAAGTAGAGTTGAACCTTGACTTTTCTCACCTTTAGTGGTTTCTTGAAAAGCAAAGTTTCTAAGTGCTACCACATCACATGTTTAAAATAAGAAAATCAAAATATTTTAAAATTAACACGTTGCCCCTATGTTGGCATAGTCGACACCGTGCTAAGCAAAATATTTGATTTCTTACGATGGTGGAGAGCCACGATTAGGTAATCTCAACTCTTGAGGCCTAACCGCTTACAACTTAATATTTAATAAAGGGAAGATTTTAAGAATATTATGTTTCACTTTACTCATGCAACATTTTCACATATATCACATATATATAAAGTGCATGAAAAGTAAACTCGATGTCGGTCATGGACTTCTAAATGGTCAAAATTGAGCCAGCTAATTTTGACCGTGCACAGTGAATAGTGAAAAATTAAAATCCTATCTATTACATGTAAGCTTCCATCATACATATACAAGTCTTCAACTCTTGAAGTCTTCGGGTCTTCAACTCTTGAAGTCTTCGATTCTTCATACATACATTTCCTATCTACCATAAAAGGGGTACATATTTCGGGAAGGGATTTACATTACAATAATAGATAAGAGGCACGTAGTCCCCAATTTTAATTAATCACCAAAAACGGTGCAAAACCCAAAATAAATCACATTCATTCAACGGGTCCTAAGTCCATGACCAAACCGACATGCTAAGCAATCCATACATAGCATAAAATAAATAATGCATTAATTTGTGGCTTTAAAAGATATAATCTAATTATACCATAAAAACTTGGGTCAATCTAAAAAAACTTTATATGGAAACAAATTTCCATATAACAAAACAAAAGTTTCCATTAATTAATTAATTTCATACCAAAATCAAATTTGCATGAAATCAATCAATTACTATTATAATGATATTTTAAATCAAACACTTTAATTTAAAATTTTATAATCATGGAAACTTACCTAAATAGCATTCAATTATCAAATAAAAGAATCACTATTTAAGGAGAAAATAAATATTTCAAGATTATAATAATATAATTATTAATAGCATGAAAATCATATTTCAAATGGCAATAACAATATATTATCATATAATCTTCCAAAAATATTAATTTTCAATTATAGAAAATAATCAATATGATAATAATTAATACTACTAAAAATATCTCATATTTTAATTAGTAGTAATTACTTTCCCAATTATCAATTTCAAATATGATAACAATTAATACCACTTTAAAATATCTAATATTTTATTTGGTAATATAATTCTAATTATCATATCATTTATATTTTCCTTTTCAAAATATGATAACAATTATTACCATAAAAATATCCAATATTTAATTTGGTAATATAATTCTAATTATCATATTTAGCATTTTGAAAATATAATATTACCAAAATATTAAATATTTAATTGGTAATATTAATCTTTCCCAAAATAAGACTTTCACGGCTTCAACAGAGTATCCCACCGCCGGCCACCTCACCATCTCCGATCAGCAGCCTACCGCCGGCCATCTCACCCGCTGGAACAGCCATCACGCCAACGCCATCACAGGTGTGACGCAGAGCTAGACCGACAGCGACATCCCCAATGGAGCGCCGAACGCTAGGAACAGGCAGCAGATTTACGGTTTCTTCTCTCGCTGGAGTCACTACCGGATCTGCGGCTGGAGTCTCTGGCAATGAACAATTTATCACCTCTCTCCGCCGCCATCCGACCAGCGCATCTCTAGCCGGAAAACAGCCAACAGCCGCATCGCCTAGGGATGTACATATTTCTTATATAAATCTTATTTTAAAACAACAACAAATATTCATCAGTAGTTTGAAATGAAAATTCAATGTGTTCTTATTGTTCATTAGAACTGTTCAACTGATTTTGATTCTGCTGAAATTGTTTTTTCACTTTTTAGGCTGAATGATGCTGTTGACAACAATGAAGTAGCGGGAGTATTGTAAGTACAAGCTCATATAATCTTCATTTGGATTAAAGCTAGGATGTTTTCCTTATTAATTTTTTTTAATTAATTAGGGATGGGATGTATGTTGTTGTTCATGGGCACTTGAAAAGCTTTCAGGGTAAAATGCAGATAATGAGCTTTGCTATAAGGTATGTCTCTCTTTTAAATAGAAAAAAAACCGCTCTGTTCTAGTTATCTTCTGAACTATCTTTAATGGCTAAATGATAAAGGTTTATTGAAATGAAATATCTTATTCTTTCTTTTGTTCTACATTATGTTCTTAGTAATGTAATATATGTTCTATGACTTCAATCAATCTTAAAAGAAAATTTACTTCCAATTTGAGAAAAAAGTCATAATTGCAGCTTGAAATATAGGGAAATATATGAAGCATGTCTATGTCTGAGTATATGTATTGTCTGCCTTTAAAAAATTTTCTGAGAATTAATACTTCACCCTCCACTTGTCTCTAGTCATCCTCATACTAATAAAATAAGGTGGGAGAAATTTTGGTTTGTCAATTCGCTTCATCAGTAGGTTGAATTCTGCAGCAGTTAAGATGGACTGCATATTTTGAGATACATGTCCAAGTGTCATTTATTTTCCCCCCTTTTTGGTCCAATAAACATCTTAAATAGTTAACATTGATTTCTTACGTGATTTTGGTTAAATAAATGCCATAGTATTTCAATTGAAGACATGTAAACCTATCAGCTTTATAGACAGATTAATGTCAAACATGTTTAATTGTCAGGGTTCAAAATGAACTTTTTTGGATCCAGTCTATCTAGTCATTGTTATACAAACTCCATGTATCAATTTCTTCCTGCTATATGAAACGAAATTGTAAGCCATTTCACAGAGCAAACCATGTTCTCAGTAGTTGATGGAAATATTGCTTATGGAAAATACTAGCTCTAGCATTGTTGGATTAAATTCATTATATTACAGCCAATTTAAGAAGACTGTCAAAAAGAAATAAAACTATAATTAAAACCAACCACGTGGTTTCTTTGATGGAATGTTTTTACGCAATTTCTCTTGGAGATAATCATGTTGTACCCTAATTCTCTGTTCTATGTTTAAATTCTATTTTTTTGTTTATCCTCTTCAGGCCCGTGACTGACTATAATATGATTGCAAACCACTTTCTTGAGTGTATTTATGTCCATCACTGCAATGCCAAGCCAAAGGTATGTTTTTATTTGAGCGGCTCTGTCTCCCAACTGTATTGCTAATATTTTACCCTGTTCATTTTGACAAGATACAAAGCAGCCTTTCTACCCAGAATCCAACTGAAGGGCAGTCCCAGGTCAACACTCAATCAAATGGATATAATTCTACCTCCACAGTTCAAGTAAGTCCATACTTGTTACATATTAACAATTGATCCCAGTCTGTACGCTAAGTCCCATCTACTTTTTCAGTTCTCTGGACAGAAGTGTATGGATGGGCTCAAGGGCATTGAAAAAATGGTGATGGATTATTTGCATCAGCCTTCATCAATGTAAGTTGTACTCTGGTTTAAAGTCTTCATTGGGCTAGGAAGATGGTCAATTTAAAATCTGTTGCAAACCATGCTAAATTTGAAATTTGGAATAACCTTTATTTCCATGGTTAACTTAGTAATTTTCAGAGGCATTTGTTTATGGACATAGTTCTTTTGTTTATTGTATATTATGAAAAACTATTCATTTCATTTTCTCAATAATTGTTTAGTTGACTATTAACTATGAGAGATTAAAGAAGTGAAAGATGTTTGGAAACTTTTAGTGACTTAAACTTTCCCATATTTTCCATGTTGGACTTGATAATATCAACTGTTTATCAAGTCCTCAAGTATTGGATAATCCATTTATAAAATGGTTGGGTTCCTTAAAGTAATTAAAATAGAACTTTTTTTGGGTAATCCTGACTACTCTGATGGGCCAAATCCTAGTCAAAGGAGGATCACATTTGTGGCTGTTTGGGATTGGTTATATATGTTTGCTGGAGTAGTCAATATTGCTTTGTCTTTTGAATAAATATTCCAATGTAACATCTATGAAACAGGATAGATTTGCAGACAAACAAAATATTGTATTGGAGTGTATTCTTTGCTGTTTGAATTTTAGTGTGTAACAGGCCTCATTGTTTTTTTAATAACTTGGGAGTTAAAATATTTTTCTTTCAACTATTAACATCTTCGTATGTTTCAGTGCGCAGGAAAAGGGAATGCACAGGAATGAGATCGCTCAACAGCTTAAAGTTCCATTGGAGAAGATCTTGTATCTCCCTTAGTCTCTATCACACCCTTCTCTTAGTAATAGATTGAGTAATGTATTTTCTGACTTGTTTTTTTGAATATCAGGGAAGCAATTGAGTCACTTGAAGCAGAAGGTCTGGTTTACTCAACCATTGACGAGTGCCACTATAAGTCTACTAGTGCTTGAAGCTCAATATGAGCATAGATATTGGATAGCCAAGTTTGTTAAGTATGGAGGCAGAACTAGTGTAATGTTACTAGGTTAATCCTCCCCATTTTATGTTGATGACAGAAGTGAGTTTTCTTTACTACATATATGTTAAAGAAAGTTTAGAGTGATATCCAATTTTATCAGTAAATAAAATTTATATATTTAGTAGTTACATTAAAAGTTTTTATTGAAGGTTATAAAAATAGAGTAGCATGCCATCTGTTGTATGTTTAACTTAGTTTATGATTTGTTGTTGTAAATGTGTTGACATTTTGTGCTTGATTCAATTTTCATTGCACTTTCCGCAATTGAGTAATGTATTTTCTTTCATGGTTGGTTTAATTTTATGACATTGTAGTTGCTTTGAAATAGACATTTTAACAACAATTTGATTCAGTAAATATTAGGGTGCATTTGGTTCATGAATTTACATATTAGAATGATAATCAAAATTATAGTTATTGTTTAGTTACAATTTTTTAAGACATAATTATGAGATATTGAGATTTGTTATTTTTTCAGTCTAGAATATCATTCTTTAATTAAAAGGGGAGTTAATACCGTCTAGAGTTTTTTGAATATAGTGATTTCACATTTAGTCTTAAACTTTTAAATTGATCGATTTTCAAATTGTTATCATCAATGTTCAAGTTAATCCATCATATTCCTTCAATTATCAAATTTTAACCACTCATGGTCCTTTCATGTGAATCACAACTGGTTAAATTTTGAAACTTGGACCACGTGTGGTAGCAATTCGAAAGTCGAAGGACTATGGGTGGTTAATTTAAAAGTTTAGGACTAAACGTGACAAAATCACCATACTCGAAGGACTCAGTAAGACATTAACTCTAAAAAAAGGGTGTCATTTCATTTTATATTGGTAATTTGTTTTTAGTTTGGATAAATGCTTTTAAATTGTTGTTTTGATTTTTCGTTCATATTAGTGCTTTGGATATCATTATATTAAGATCAATTGCTCTGATTTTTTATTTTTTTTTGTGTTTTAAAACTTTTATTTCCATTATAGAATTATACATAACTAAACATCATATTGATAATTATTTTAATTTCACTATACTACCAAATATACAAAATATTTTCACCAAAATCATTATTATTACCAAGTATTGATTCCTATTCAATTTTAATTGACATGTGCTACGATCATATACATGTGTTTTAGCTTGGAATAAAACTTACGTTGATTATGATAATATCAACTGTTTATCAAGTCCTCAAGTATTGGATAATCCATTTATATAAATGGTTGGGTTCCTTAAAGTAATTAAAATAGAACTTTTTTTGGGGTAATCCCGACTACTCTGATGGGCCAAATCCTAGTCAAAGGAGGATCACATTTGTGGCTGTTTTGGGATTGGTTATATATGTTTGCTGGAGTAGTCAATATTGCTTTGTCTTTTGAATAAATATTCCAATGTAACATCTATGAAACAGGATAGATTTGCAGACAAACAAATATATTGTATTGGAGTGTATTCTTTGTGCTGTTTGAATTTTAGTGTGTAACAGGCCTCATTGTTTTTTTAATAACTTGGGAGTTAAAATATTTTTCTTTCAACTATTAACATCTTCGTATGTTTCAGTGCGCAGGAAAAGGGAATGCACAGGAATGAGATCGCTCAACAGCTTAAAGTTCCATTGGAGAAGATCTTGTATCTCCCTCTAGTCTCTATCACACCCTTCTCTTAGTAATAGATTGAGTAATGTATTTTCTGACTTGTTTTTTTGAATATCAGGGAAGCAATTGAGTCACTTGAAGCAGAAGGTCTGGTTTACTCAACCATTGACGAGTGCCACTATAAGTCTACTAGTGCTTGAAGCTCAATATGAGCATAGATATTGGATAGCCAAGTTTGTTAAGTATGGAGTGGCAGAACTAGTGTAATGTTACTAGGTTAATCCTCCCCATTTTATGTTGATGACAGAAGTGAGTTTTCTTTACTACATATATGTTAAAGAAAGTTTAGAGTGATATCCAATTTTATCAGTAAATAAAATTTATATATTTAGTAGTTACATTAAAAGTTTTTATTGAAGGTTATAAAAANCATGTTGGACTTGATAATATCAACTGTTTATCAAGTCCTCAAGTATTGGATAATCCATTTATATAAATGGTTGGGTTCCTTAAAGTAATTAAAATAGAACTTTTTTTGGGGTAATCCCGACTACTCTGATGGGCCAAATCCTAGTCAAAGGAGGATCACATTTGTGGCTGTTTTGGGATTGGTTATATATGTTTGCTGGAGTAGTCAATATTGCTTTGTCTTTTGAATAAATATTCCAATGTAACATCTATGAAACAGGATAGATTTGCAGACAAACAAATATATTGTATTGGAGTGTATTCTTTGTGCTGTTTGAATTTTAGTGTGTAACAGGCCTCATTGTTTTTTTAATAACTTGGGAGTTAAAATATTTTTCTTTCAACTATTAACATCTTCGTATGTTTCAGTGCGCAGGAAAAGGGAATGCACAGGAATGAGATCGCTCAACAGCTTAAAGTTCCATTGGAGAAGATCTTGTATCTCCCTCTAGTCTCTATCACACCCTTCTCTTAGTAATAGATTGAGTAATGTATTTTCTGACTTGTTTTTTTGAATATCAGGGAAGCAATTGAGTCACTTGAAGCAGAAGGTCTGGTTTACTCAACCATTGACGAGTGCCACTATAAGTCTACTAGTGCTTGAAGCTCAATATGAGCATAGATATTGGATAGCCAAGTTTGTTAAGTATGGAGTGGCAGAACTAGTGTAATGTTACTAGGTTAATCCCATATATGTTAAAGAAAGTTTAGAGTGATATCCAATTTTATCAGTAAATAAAATTTATATATTTAGTAGTTACATTAAAAGTTTTTATTGAAGGTTATAAAAATTTTTATAACCTTCAATAAAAACTTTTAATGTAACTACTAAATATATAAATTTTATTTACTGATAAAATTGGATATCACTCTAAACTTTCTTTAACATATATGTAGTAAAGAAAACTCACTTCTGTCATCAACATAAAATGGGGAGGATTAACCTAGTAACATTACACTAGTTCTGCCTCCATACTTAACAAACTTGGCTATCCAATATCTATGCTCATATTGAGCTTCAAGCACTAGTAGACTTATAGTGGCACTCGTCAATGGTTGAGTAAACCAGACCTTCTGCTTCAAGTGACTCAATTGCTTCCCTGATATTCAAAAAAACAAGTCAGAAAATACATTACTCAATCTATTACTAAGAGAAGGGTGTGATAGAGACTAAGGGAGATACAAGATCTTCTCCAATGGAACTTTAAGCTGTTGAGCGATCTCATTCCTGTGCATTCCCTTTTCCTGCGCACTGAAACATACGAAGATGTTAATAGTTGAAAGAAAAATATTTTAACTCCCAAGTTATTAAAAAAACAATGAGGCCTGTTACACACTAAAATTCAAACAGCAAAGAATACACTCCAATACAATATTTTGTTTGTCTGCAAATCTATCCTGTTTCATAGATGTTACATTGGAATATTTATTCAAAAGACAAAGCAATATTGACTACTCCAGCAAACATATATAACCAATCCCAAACAGCCACAAATGTGATCCTCCTTTGACTAGGATTTGGCCCATCAGAGTAGTCAGGATTACCCAAAAAAAGTTCTATTTTAATTACTTTAAGGAACCCAACCATTTTATAAATGGATTATCCAATACTTGAGGACTTGATAAACAGTTGATATTATCAAGTCCAACATGGAAAATATGGGAAAGTTTAAGTCACTAAAAGTTTCCAAACATCTTTCACTTCTTTAATCTCTCATAGTTAATAGTCAACTAAACAATTATTGAGAAAATGAAATGAATAGTTTTTCATAATATACAATAAACAAAAGAACTATGTCCATAAACAAATGCCTCTGAAATTACTAAGTTAACCATGGAAATAAAGGTTATTCCAAATTTCAAATTTAGCATGGTTTGCAACAGATTTTAAATTGACCATCTTCCTAGCCCAATGAAGACTTTAAACCAGAGTACAACTTACATTGATGAAGGCTGATGCAAATAATCCATCACCATTTTTTCAATGCCCTTGAGCCCATCCATACACTTCTGTCCAGAGAACTGAAAAAGTAGATGGGACTTAGCGTACAGACTGGATCAATTGTTAATATGTAACAAGTATGGACTTACTTGAACTGTGGAGGTAGAATTATATCCATTTGATTGAGTGTTGACCTGGGACTGCCCTTCAGTTGGATTCTGGGTAGAAAGGCTGCTTTGTATCTTGTCAAAATGAACAGGGTAAAATATTAGCAATACAGTTGGGAGACAGAGCCGCTCAAATAAAACATACCTTTGGCTTGGCATTGCAGTGATGGACATAAATACACTCAAGAAAAGTGGTTTGCAATCATATTATAGTCAGTCACGGGCCTGAAGAGGATAAACAAAAAACAGAATTTAAACATAGAACAGAGAATTAGGTACAACATGATTATCTCCAAGAGAATTGTGTAAAAACATTCCATCAAAGAAACCATGCGGTTGGTTTTTTATGTATTATAGTTATTTCTTTTTGACAGTCTTCTTAAATTGGCTGTAATATATGAATAACCAACAATGCTAGAGCTAGTATTTCCATAATATTTCCATCAACTACTGAGAACATGGTTTGCTCTGTGTGAAATGGTTACAATTTCGTTTCATATAGCAGGAAGAAATTGATACATGGAGTTTGTATAACAATGACTAGATAGACTGGATCCAAAAAAGTTCATTTTGAACCCTGACAATTAAACATGTTTGACATTAATCTGTCTATAAAAGCTGATAGGTTTACATGTCTTCAATTGAAATACTATGGCATTTATTTAACCAAAATCACGTAAGAAATCAATGTTAACTATTTAAGATGTTTATTGGACCAAAAAGGGGGGAAAATAAATGACACTTGGACATGTATCTCAAAATATGCAGTCCATCTTAACTGCTGCAGAATTCAACCTACTGATGAAGCGAATTGACAAACCAAAATTTCTCCCACCTTATTTTATTAGTATGAGGATGACTAGAGACAAGTGGAGGGTGAAGTATTAATTCTCAGAAAATTTTTTAAAGGCAGACAATACATATACTCAGACATAGACATGCTTCATATATTTCCCTATATTTCAAGCTGCAATTATGACTTTTTTCTCAAATTGGAAGTAAATTTTCTTTTAAGATTGATTGAAGTCATAGACATATATTACATTACTAAGAACATAATGTAGAACAAAAGAAAGAATAAGATATTTCATTTCAATAAACCTTTATCATTTAGCCATTAAAGATAGTTCAGAAGATAACTAGAACAGAGCGGTTTTTTTTTCTATTTAAAAGAGAGACATACCTTATAGCAAAGCTCATTATCTGCATTTTACCCTGAAAGCTTTTCAAGTGCCCATGAACAACAACATACATCCCATCCCTAATTAATTAAAAAAAATTAATAAGGAAAAATCCTAGCTTTAATCCAAATGAAGATTATATGAGCTTGTACTTACAATACTCCCGCTACTTCATTGTTGTCAACAGCATCATTCAGCCTAAAAAGTGAAAAAACAATTTCAGCAGAATCAAAATCAGTTGAACAGTTCTAATGAACAATAAGAACACATTGAATTTTCATTTCAAACTACTGATGAATATTTGTTGTTGTTTTAAATAAGATTTATATAAAGAAATATGTACATCCTAGGCGATGCGGCTGTTGGCTGTTTTCCGCTAGAGATGCTGGTCGGATGGCGGCGGAGAGAGGTGATAAATTGTTCATTGCCAGAGACTCCAGCCGCAGATCCGGTAGTGACTCCAGCGGAGAAAAACCGTAAATCTGCTGCCTGTTCCTAGCGTTCGGCGCTCCATTGGGGATGTCGCTGTCGGTCTAGCTCTGCGTCACACCTGTGATGGCGTTGGCGTGATGGCTGTTCCAGCGGGTGAGATGGCCGGCGGTAGGCTGTGATCGGAGATGGTGAGGTGCCGGCCG
>NC_044918.1:29264223-29344727 GCF_003576645.1 Ipomoea triloba
TAAATAAAATTTATATATTTAGTAGTTACATTAAAAGTTTTTATTGAAGGTTATAAAAATAGAGTAGCATGCCATCTGTTGTATGTGTTAACTTAGTTTATGATTTGTTGTTGTAAATGTGTTGACATTTTGTGCTTGATTCAATTTTCATTGCACTTTCCGCAATTGAGTAATGTATTTTCTTTCATGGGTTGGTTTAATTTTATGACATTGTAGTTGCTTTGAAATAGACATTTTAACAACAATTTGATTTCAGTAAATATTAGGGTGCATTTGGTTCATGAATTTACATATTAGGAATGATAATCAAAATTATAGTTATTGTTTAGTTGACAATTTTTTAAGACATAATTATGAGATATTGAGATTTGATTATTTTTTCAGTCTAGAATATCATTCTTTAATTAAAAAGGGGAGTTAATACCGTCTAGAGTTTTTTGAATATAGTGATTTTCACATTTAGTCTTAAACTTTTAAATTGATCGATTTTCAAATTGTTATCATCAATGGTTCAAGTTAATTATCCATATTCCTTCAATTATCAAATTTTAACCACTCATGGTCCTTTCATGTGAATCACAACTGGTTAAATTTTGAAACTTGGACCACGTGTGGTAGCAATTCGAAAGTCGAAGGACTATGGGTGGTTAATTTAAAAGTTTAGGACTAAACGTGACAAAATCACCATACTCGAAGGACTCAGTAAGACATTAACTCTAAAAAAGGGTGTCATTTCATTTTATATTGGTAATTTGTTTTTTAAGTTTGGATAAATGCTTTTAAATTGTTGTTTTGATTTTTCGTTCATATTAGTGCTTTGGATATCATTATATTAAGATCAATTGCTCTGATTTTTTATTTTTTTTTGTGTTTTTAAAACTTTTATTTCCATTATAGAATTATACATAACTAAACATCAATATTGATAATTATTTTAATTTCACTATACTACCAAATATACAAAATATTTTCACCAAAATTCATTATTATTACCAAGTATTTGATTCCTATTTCAATTTTAATTGACATGTGCTACGAATCATATACATGTGTTTTAGCTTGAATAAAACTTACGTTGATTTAATAAATTTTGGATTGAAGAAGTCATTGTTTATTTGATGAATTTTAAATTTTAGAATGCTAAAGATTAACATGGAATTTTGGATTTTAGAATGCTAAAGATTAACATGTGAATTAGCATACTACTCCCTCCGTCCCATTTTATGTGTCTGGTTCGATTAACGAGGCTTGATTGAAGTGATTTTTAATTCAATTTTTATAATATTAAATTTAGTATTAATATACAAAATTTATATATTTAGAAACTACAAAAAAGTACTATTAAATACAAAAAATTAAATTTAAAAATAAGTAAAAATAATAAAGAAAATAAACGTACTAAAAAAAAGAAAAAAAATAAACGAAGAAGAAAGAGTTGGTTTGACCAATGAATAGTAAGTATGACAGACAAAATGGGATAGAGGGAGTATTATTTTAAAAAATATTTTATATATTTANTAAATAAAATTTATATATTTAGTAGTTACATTAAAAGTTTTTATTGAAGGTTATAAAAATAGAGTAGCATGCCATCTGTTGTATGTGTTAACTTAGTTTATGATTTGTTGTTGTAAATGTGTTGACATTTTGTGCTTGATTCAATTTTCATTGCACTTTCCGCAATTGAGTAATGTATTTTCTTTCATGGGTTGGTTTAATTTTATGACATTGTAGTTGCTTTGAAATAGACATTTTAACAACAATTTGATTTCAGTAAATATTAGGGTGCATTTGGTTCATGAATTTACATATTAGGAATGATAATCAAAATTATAGTTATTGTTTAGTTGACAATTTTTTAAGACATAATTATGAGATATTGAGATTTGATTATTTTTTCAGTCTAGAATATCATTCTTTAATTAAAAAGGGGAGTTAATACCGTCTAGAGTTTTTTGAATATAGTGATTTTCACATTTAGTCTTAAACTTTTAAATTGATCGATTTTCAAATTGTTATCATCAATGGTTCAAGTTAATTATCCATATTCCTTCAATTATCAAATTTTAACCACTCATGGTCCTTTCATGTGAATCACAACTGGTTAAATTTTGAAACTTGGACCACGTGTGGTAGCAATTCGAAAGTCGAAGGACTATGGGTGGTTAATTTAAAAGTTTAGGACTAAACGTGACAAAATCACCATACTCGAAGGACTCAGTAAGACATTAACTCTAAAAAAGGGTGTCATTTCATTTTATATTGGTAATTTGTTTTTTAAGTTTGGATAAATGCTTTTAAATTGTTGTTTTGATTTTTCGTTCATATTAGTGCTTTGGATATCATTATATTAAGATCAATTGCTCTGATTTTTTATTTTTTTTTGTGTTTTTAAAACTTTTATTTCCATTATAGAATTATACATAACTAAACATCAATATTGATAATTATTTTATTCATTATTATTACCAAGTATTTGATTCCTATTTCAATTTTAATTGACATGTGCTACGAATCATATACATGTGTTTTAGCTTGAATAAAACTTACGTTGATTTAATAAATTTTGGATTGAAGAAGTCATTGTTTATTTGATGAATTTTAAATTTTAGAATGCTAAAGATTAACATGGAATTTTGGATTTTAGAATGCTAAAGATTAACATGTGAATTAGCATACTACTCCCTCCGTCCCATTTTATGTGTCTGGTTCGATTAACGAGGCTTGATTGAAGTGATTTTTAATTCAATTTTTATAATATTAAATTTAGTATTAATATACAAAATTTATATATTTAGAAACTACAAAAAAGTACTATTAAATACAAAAAATTAAATTTAAAAATAAGTAAAAATAATAAAGAAAATAAACGTACTAAAAAAAAGAAAAAAAATAAACGAAGAAGAAAGAGTTGGTTTGACCAATGAATAGTAAGTATGACAGACAAAATGGGATAGAGGGAGTATTATTTTAAAAAATATTTTATATATTTAACATTTTAATATTGAGTATTATTGATGGATTTAATTAATTCAGGATGATCCGAATTATTAAATCCGATAAATAAAGGAAATGCTACTGAAAGATGATTTGATAGAAAAGACAATGAATAAATATTGCGGAGACGATTCTTGTATTAATATTGTTGTAAGATCATTACAAGAGTGTTTGTATTTAGACAATAGAGATGATAATAGAAGATGATATCCTAATCAAGACACTAATGAATCTTTTTATACTAAAGCTTCCTCCTAACCGCCCCACGAGAATAGGGTGTGCGGTTAGATCTTGTTGACCGAGTCCACGTGTGTAGCATGCAAGGTGGACACCCCGGCAGGGGCTACCCATCGCTGAGGCGTCACCCCGAGACCACCTCTCACCAAGGTCACCTCTCATCAAGGTCACCCTGAGGCCATCTCTCTCGCTGAGGTCCCGCCGGGGCTACTTCTCACCAAGGCCACCCTGAGGCCATCTCTCTTGTCGAGGTCCCCCGAAGCTACCTCCCGCTGAGGCAACTTCGAGGCCGGGCCACCTCTCACCAAGGCCACCCTGAGGCCATCTCNTAAATAAAATTTATATATTTAGTAGTTACATTAAAAGTTTTTATTGAAGGTTATAAAAATAGAGTAGCATGCCATCTGTTGTATGTGTTAACTTAGTTTATGATTTGTTGTTGTAAATGTGTTGACATTTTGTGCTTGATTCAATTTTCATTGCACTTTCCGCAATTGAGTAATGTATTTTCTTTCATGGGTTGGTTTAATTTTATGACATTGTAGTTGCTTTGAAATAGACATTTTAACAACAATTTGATTTCAGTAAATATTAGGGTGCATTTGGTTCATGAATTTACATATTAGGAATGATAATCAAAATTATAGTTATTGTTTAGTTGACAATTTTTTAAGACATAATTATGAGATATTGAGATTTGATTATTTTTTCAGTCTAGAATATCATTCTTTAATTAAAAAGGGGAGTTAATACCGTCTAGAGTTTTTTGAATATAGTGATTTTCACATTTAGTCTTAAACTTTTAAATTGATCGATTTTCAAATTGTTATCATCAATGGTTCAAGTTAATTATCCATATTCCTTCAATTATCAAATTTTAACCACTCATGGTCCTTTCATGTGAATCACAACTGGTTAAATTTTGAAACTTGGACCACGTGTGGTAGCAATTCGAAAGTCGAAGGACTATGGGTGGTTAATTTAAAAGTTTAGGACTAAACGTGACAAAATCACCATACTCGAAGGACTCAGTAAGACATTAACTCTAAAAAAGGGTGTCATTTCATTTTATATTGGTAATTTGTTTTTTAAGTTTGGATAAATGCTTTTAAATTGTTGTTTTGATTTTTCGTTCATATTAGTGCTTTGGATATCATTATATTAAGATCAATTGCTCTGATTTTTTATTTTTTTTTGTGTTTTTAAAACTTTTATTTCCATTATAGAATTATACATAACTAAACATCAATATTGATAATTATTTTAATTTCACTATACTACCAAATATACAAAATATTTTCACCAAAATTCATTATTATTACCAAGTATTTGATTCCTATTTCAATTTTAATTGACATGTGCTACGAATCATATACATGTGTTTTAGCTTGAATAAAACTTACGTTGATTTAATAAATTTTGGATTGAAGAAGTCATTGTTTATTTGATGAATTTTAAATTTTAGAATGCTAAAGATTAACATGGAATTTTGGATTTTAGAATGCTAAAGATTAACATGTGAATTAGCATACTACTCCCTCCGTCCCATTTTATGTGTCTGGTTCGATTAACGAGGCTTGATTGAAGTGATTTTTAATTCAATTTTTATAATATTAAATTTAGTATTAATATACAAAATTTATATATTTAGAAACTACAAAAAAGTACTATTAAATACAAAAAATTAAATTTAAAAATAAGTAAAAATAATAAAGAAAATAAACGTACTAAAAAAAAGAAAAAAAATAAACGAAGAAGAAAGAGTTGGTTTGACCAATGAATAGTAAGTATGACAGACAAAATGGGATAGAGGGAGTATTATTTTAAAAAATATTTTATATATTTAACATTTTAATATTGAGTATTATTGATGGATTTAATTAATTCAGGATGATCCGAATTATTAAATCCGATGGATTTAATTAATTCAGGATGATCCGAATTATTAAATCCGATAAATAAAGGAAATGCTACTGAAAGATGATTTGATAGAAAAGACAATGAATAAATATTGCGGAGACGATTCTTGTATTAATATTGTTGTAAGATCATTACAAGAGTGTTTGTATTTAGACAATAGAGATGATAATAGAAGATGATATCCTAATCAAGACACTAATGAATCTTTTTATACTAAAGCTTCCTCCTAACCGCCCCACGAGAATAGGGTGTGCGGTTAGATCTTGTTGACCGAGTCCACGTGTGTAGCATGCAAGGTGGACACCCCGGCAGGGGCTACCCATCGCTGAGGCGTCACCCCGAGACCACCTCTCACCAAGGTCACCTCTCATCAAGGTCACCCTGAGGCCATCTCTCTCGCTGAGGTCCCGCCGGGGCTACTTCTCACCAAGGCCACCCTGAGGCCATCTCTCTTGTCGAGGTCCCCCGAAGCTACCTCCCGCTGAGGCAACTTCGAGGCCGGGCCACCTCTCACCAAGGCCACCCTGAGGCCATCTCTCTGTTGATTGCATTCTTCAACCTTGTAATGACTTTGGAAATTGGAAGCCTCGAAATTAGCGAGCGATTCCAGATAAAGCAAATTTCTTGGATGAAGACGGTGCCCGGTGCCCACTATTTTATTTTGAGTTTTTTTTTAAAGAAATTTTATTTTATTTTACTTTGAGTTAATATTCAATTTTACTAATTTTTCTCAATTTAGTCTTAAATAATTATTTGTGTTTAATTAGATTCTCGACTTTGATAGTTTTACTCAATTTAATCTTATGTTAAGATGGCTTTTTCACATCTATTAATACTAAATTTAGTTTTAGACTATAATAATTTTACCTAAGTTAGTCTTCGACTATAGTGGTTTTATCCAATTAGTAAAAATTCACCTTGCTCTCATTCATCCTAACATCGTGAAGAGCATTTTCTTTTGTGTAACGTTGAAATCAACTAATTGCACTGCATATTATTGTTTGTTAATAATCTGATTTTCTCCACAAAGAAAATAAGATGATTAAAGTACGATCTTGATTATGTAGATTGATTGTCATATTGCAAGAGAAGACTTTCATATATGACATAAACAGTCTAAAGATATTGGATACTATTCCAAATTCAAGAGGTTAGTTTCTTTAAGTTTCATTCTATTCTCAATTATGTAGAAAATTGCATCGTCTTTCAGCTGTAAAAAATTTATTTTCATCTGTGGTAATTAATGGAAGATTTTTATTGGTTTTATTTGTATGTCCTGGGCATATCTCCTCAACTTTATTGCCATATCTTCAATTTTTATGCATATTGCTTCTGTTCAAATTCATAGGGTTATAGTTCTTATGGTTTGGATTGCAAACATCTAACAATAATATAATAGAAGGAGTAAGCTTCTATGCACTCAATGCTATCTGTTAAATCTGGAGATTAGATCGGGAGAAGTTGAAGCTTACTAATGATCTTATATGACCACTAGTTATATGTAAAGAATAAAATTTTACCTATAGTATATAGTCATATAGAAAGAATGACATAGAAGGAAGAAGGAATGCACATGCAGTTTGGTTCAGAGTAATTGGTGAAATGGCAAGTGTAAGCAAGGGATAGGGCGGACTATAGATTTTTATTGGAGATCACATTTTCTGTGAAGCCCTTAGGTGAAGTGGAATCTGTGTCTCAAAGAAATGAAAATGATGGAATGTAGAATGTAGATGGTGGAGGTTATATTATTTGGGAAATATATCAAATTAGATCTTCTTCTTGCCTGTTCAATCATTCATGTTTTGAGCTTCTCCATCTTAGTTCTTCACTTCTTCCCCTTGTTATTGCATTCAGACAGAATAACTACAAAATTCAGTTAATATTCTATATAGTACAGGTAACATAGTATAGATCTCTATTTTCCTCTGGAGAATCTTTAAATTTCCTACTTCTTAGAATTTATTTCATCTTTGATTATCATATTAAAATGTTAACAATCCTTCCTCCTTCCTTTGAAGAAGCCGGGCTTAAATTTCTTTCTGTACTTGAAATGATTTTGTTGTATCCATGTTACTACATTTCTATAGCCAATAATTACATACATAACTTGCTCCTAGGAAACATTTAACACTGATATTAACAACTCAAGGAAGTTATGCAACATCATTAAAACTGCCTTCTGCTCTTCTAATTAACACATTATTTTTAATATTAGGACTCTGTGCATTTTCCCCATGTTTGGATGGTTCACTGTTGGCTCTTCCAGCAAGTACAACAAAAGGTTCAGTGTTAGTATACAGCGTGATGGACCTCCACTTGCACTGTGAGGTTGTGCTTCCATCTTTTGAACTTATGTATCTAATCCAAGGTTTTTCTTAATGAGAACTTCAAGGGAAAATATGTTTTAGATTTCCTTCTTTGGTGATGGTTAATAACAATGGATTTGAGAAGCTGCAAAATTATGGTTAATAGGAATCTATACCAGATTTACTGCATGGGGAATATTCTATTTTGCCAAACCTTAAAACCTATCTAGCCTCATATTCAATTTCATAATTTATTGGCCCATGCTTTATACAATTAACATGTAAATTCTAAGCTTAATGATGCTCTCTTTGAAATATTCCCTTTTTGCCACTTACTCTATGTAGCCTATTAATTTATTATTTTTTACAAAGGGGAATAGATTCATAACCAACCGTTTGCTTACTACAAACTCTCAATTAATTTAATTGTCTCTCACCTTCTTCTTCTCTGTTTTGTCAACCTGATATAAAATGCCAGATAGATGCACATCGCTCATATTTATTACTCTCTGCCCCCTTCTCCTAAAAAAAAAGTTAAAAAATAGCAAAACCTTTCCCAAAAACGCACTCATAATTTACCATATCTTACTCTTGCCAGTACACCAAGAGTAACCACTCAATCTGCATATGACTTTTAGTATTTATAATCTTCTATCCTAGGTATCAAAGAGTCAACCAAATCCTTACATGGAATGCATTAAGTGAATTATTTTTAAGTACAAAACCATCATTTATTTACAGGTACAAAACCTTCATTTCATCTTTATAACTCCCTACCCCACTCCCAATCCAAAAGTAATTATAGTCACAAACTATGAACCCCTACCGGACAACACTAAGAAATTTATGAACCATATGAAGTTCTATCCTCCAATTTTTTCCCAACTACAAGGTATGTCCTACACCTTTAGTATCCTCACAGGTATCAATTAGTCTACCTAAACCTTCCGCTGATAGCAATGTAGAATATTATTTTCTAGAGTGCAAAATCTTAGTTCGGTGTTGCATAACTAGATATACTCCAAATAAAATGCTACCTCTTTGATCCTAGCCATAGATTTATAATTATAAGGGTAAAATCCCGTTAAGTGTTATCAACCTAACCCTTTCTCCATTTTCCTCCTCTACAAAACCCATGGACGTAGATTTTTACATAGCTATTCATCCGTATAATTACATAATAAACTAACATTCAAAGAAAAACAAAACAAAAAAAAATAGAAACATATGCATCAATCGAATTGAAGTTTGAGGAATTACCGGAATTAGAAATGGCAAACGAGAACTTTTGCATCCTTTTCCCCTGAAAATTGAAGTATATCAGAACTTCTTCACATGTAGATATTGAAAACACAGACAAACACACAGAGGTGATTGATTTACAGTAGTGGTGCGGTGGAAGGGATGGACGGAAGTGGAAATTGTTGGATTTAGATTGCAATTTTGCGAATGAGATATCCATTCGTTTTTTCTTCAACTCGCAGATTACTCAGTTGATTGCATTCTTCAACCTTGTAATGACTTTGGAAATTGGAAGCCTCGAAATTAGCGAGCGATTCCAGATAAAGCAAATTTCTTGGATGAAGACGGTGCCCGGTGCCCACTATTTTATTTTGAGTTTTTTTTTAAAGAAATTTTATTTTATTTTACTTTGAGTTAATATTCAATTTTACTAATTTTTCTCAATTTAGTCTTAAATAATTATTTGTGTTTAATTAGATTCTCGACTTTGATAGTTTTACTCAATTTAATCTTATGTTAAGATGGCTTTTTCACATCTATTAATACTAAATTTAGTTTTAGACTATAATAATTTTACCCAAGTTAGTCTTCGACTATAGTGGTTTTATCCAATTTAGTCTCAGACTATAGTGATTTTTTTTAATTTACTCATTGATTCAAGCAGTTGAGAACTTAATTGGATAAAACCATTGAAGTTGATGACCTAATTAAGTACAAAGAATATTTTATAACTAAATTTAAAAAAACCACTACAATCCACAACTAAATTTGATATTCACTCATTTTATTTTTATTTACTTTATTTAAGACCCTAGTAAAGAGTTCGCTGAGGCGGAGTTTGCAACCAAGAAATATAAAACAATGCTTAATTTTTTTTATATAATACTCAAAATTCACCCGCAAATGTACGGAATATATTATATAATTAAGTTTATGTAAAAAATTTTAAAAATAAATTAGAGATGGAAGAAGTTAAATTTTATATTAGTTTATAAACTTTGAAGAAAAAAAGTACAATAAATAAATAATTATAAAATTACAATTTACAAATCTTAAACTAACTTTTTTTATACAATATTTGTTGTTACCTACTTTGATAGTTAATTCTAAATTATCATAAGATCAAAAGTCAGTATCATATATGATTAACAAACATTTTTTTACTTAAAACAATTTAGTGGAATAATTTAGTTCCAAAATTGATTATATAAACAACTTTTTTTTACTAAATATTTCACTAATAAATTAATGATGTGTGAAATTGGCAATATTCGTTGCAACCTAAAATATATAAGTAATACTTAAAATATATAAGCAATATTATATGTTTATTTCTAATATACTAAACGTTATAAGCAATATTATATGTTTATTTTTGATATACTAAACGTTTGATTTTAATGTACTAAAAGTTTATTTTTTGAACCTAAAACATCCAGTAAATGTCAAATAGAAAATTGCAGGAAATATCAATCAATCGGTGCAACATTCCACGACACATAAAAACTGTGTACCTTTAAGTTAGTTGAGATTATCACGTTTTTAAATTTCAACATTTTCAAAAATCTCACATCACCTAAAATTTTGGAGAATAGAATTCCTAAAATTGCAACTAAATATAAATGTAAAACTCATTTCTATGAACCTTACATTACCTTTAAAAAATCATATAATACTCCAATACCCACATTACCGATATCTATATATATATTAAAACAAAAGTGCTAGCTTTCCCGCTCATTTTAGTCCAAAAATTTTGAAATCGGTCAACATAATATTATATAATAATTCCTTATCAGAAATTCTAGCCTTCCTTATCATTCCTTATTTATGGCTAAAATTGACAAAATATTCAAAATATGATTCCGTTCCTTATTATACACGGAAATTAATGAGATATTTTATTCAATTCCATTCCTGCATGGATTCCTTATTTATGTACACACACACACACACATATATATATATATATATATATATATATATATAGATTACTATATGATGTATACGAGTATATGATAATGTACCTAATTAAATTCCTCTTATGATAATATTCAAAAAAAAAATTCCAACAATCAAATTACTATATGATGTATATTATAGTATTCAAAAAAAATTACTATATTATGATAATGTACGTAATTAAATTCCTCTCATGATAATGTTTAAAAAAAATAAAAATTCCAACAATCAAATTACTATATGATGTATATTATAGTATTACAAAAATATTACTATATTATGTTAATGTACGTAATTAAATTCCTCTCATGATAATATTAAAAATAAAAATAAAAAATTCAACAATCAAATTACTATATGATGTATATTATAGTATTAAAAAATATATTACTATATCATGTTAATGTATGTAATTAAATTTCTCTCATGATAATATTCAAAAAAAAATCCAACAATCAAATTACTATATGATGTATATTATAGTATTCCAAAAAAATATTACTATATTATGTTAATGTATGTAATTAAATTCCTCTCATGATAATATAACATGCAATTCAATTATGGTTCAAAATATTTTAATCTTGCGTATTTTTTTATTTTATATTCGTAAACAATCAAATTACTATATGATGTATATTATAGTATTCAAAAAAACAATTACTATATTATGTTATTCCTCTCATGATAATATTCAAAAAAAAAATTCCAACAATCAAATTACTATATGATGTATATTTTAGTATTCCAAAAAAATATTACTATATTATGTTAATGTACGTAATTAAATTCCTCTCAATATACCATGCAATTCAATTATGGTTCAAAATATTTTAATCTTGCGTATTTTTTTATTTTATATTCGTAAACAATCAAATTACTATATGATATATATTATCGTATTCACGAAGGCTGGTGTTGAACTTGACAACAGATATGTGGTTCCACACAATCGTTACATCTTGCTTAGGTACGGTGCTCATATAAATGTTGAGTGGTGTAACCAATCTCGATCTATCAAATATCTATTCAAGTACGTAAACAAAGGCAACGATCGAGTTACAGCTTCTTTTTATCAAAGTGCTACGGATAAACAATCTGGGACAACTATTGATGAGGTCAAAATGTATTACGATTGTAGATATGTATCGCTTTGCGAAGCTGCTTGGAGGATATTAGGTTTTGAAATACAATACAGATATCCTCCTGTAGAGCGCTTGAATTTTCATCTGCCAAATGAACAAAGCATTTATTTTGATGAGGATGCTCCAATTGATGTCATTGTAGAACAACATACGGTAAAACATAGCATGTTTCTGGCTTGGCTTGAGGCAAACAAAAAATACCTTGAGGCAAAGCAACTAACTTATGCAGAGATGCCAACAAAGTTCGTTTGGAAACAAGCAACAAGGGAATTTGTTCCAAGACAATGAGGATTTTCAATTGGTCGAGTTTTTTATGTTCCTCCTATAAGTGGTGAGATGTACTATTTGAGATGTCTTTTGAATGTAATCCAAGAGCCTACGTGTTATGAAGACTTAAGAACAATCAATGAGGTGTTGTACGACAATTACCGTGATGCATGTTATGCACATGGGCTATTGGAAGACGACAAAGAATATATTGATGGAATTGTTGAAGCAAGTCAGTGGACAACTGCAAGAGAGTTAAGAAATTTATTCACAACATTGTTGTCCTCAAATTGTTTAAGCTGTCTGGAAGTGGTTTGGGACAAATGTTGGACATATATGTCCGATGATATTATGTACAAACAACGTATCATATTAAACTTCCAGGGTATATATTTATTCATTTGCTTTAATATTTTATTTCATGTGTAATATTATTAGTTCCAAGATGGTGATACTTTTCTAACATATATTGTGTAATATTTTTTAGATTTAGTCCTGAGTGTTGATGAAATAAAAAATCAAGCATTAGCTGAGATTGAGAAATTGTTGAAAAGATGTGGGAAGAGCCTACATGATTACCAACAAATGCCAATTCCAAATCTTAACTGTTCGGCCAGTTTGATGAATAGGTTGGTGTATGATGAGATGTGTTATGACTAAGCAGAACTTAAAGAAGAGCACAAAAAGTTGGTATCAAATCTAACACATGAGCAACATGATGTCTACAACACAATAATGAATGATGTAAATTCAAATCATGGAGGAGTTTTTTTTGTCTACAGCTATAGAGGAACTGGAAAGACATTTGTTTGGAGAACTCTTTCGGTAGCATTGAGATTAAGTGTTCTGGTGTGCCTAATCATGAACTCAGGCTGAAAGTATGTACTCCGGTTATGCTCTTGAGAAATATTGACCACTCAGTTGGTTTGTGCAATGGGATAAGGATGGTTATTACTAAACTTGTAAATCATGTTTTAGAAGCAAAGGTATTATCTGGAAGTAGTGTAGGTCATAAAATCTTGATTCCAAGAATGTCATTAACTCCTTCAAATTCGAGACTGCCTTTTAAATTTCAAAGAAGACAATTCACTCTAATCGTCTCTTATGCAATGACGATTAACAAAGGTCAAGGTCAATCACTTTCTCACGTAGGCCTCTTTTTTAAAAGACCAGTATTTAGTCATGGACAATTATATGTTGCTGCTTCAAGAGTCACTAACCCAAATGGATTGAAGATTTTGATTTGTGATAAAGAGAACACCCAAAGTAATTCTACAACAAACATTGTATTCAAAGAGATTTTCCAAAATTTATAAAATGTTATTATAATATTTCGGAATAAGGTTCAAATTGGCCACTGAACGTAACCTGAAAGTGTAATTAGACCACTGAACAAAAAAAAAGTACAATTAGGCCACTAAACACTCCGAATGTATGCAATTTCACCTGATAGCAGGTTACCTCTCATTTCATCAGGTTACTTGCTTACGTGGACGGTGAATTGACATTTTAAAATAATTTTTAATAATAAACTATTAAAATAAAAAATTTAAATAAATTAGAAATTTAAATAAAAAAAACACACACCATAATAAAGTAAAAGTTGTTTTGTGAAAAAAGTTGAGTTTCCGTAAATAATAATAATAATAATAATAATAATAATAATAATAATAATAATAATAATAATAATAATAATAGTAATAGTAATAATAAATAAATTTAATTTGATTCATCCACATGTTTCTTATCAAGGTGGGAAGGGTATTATTAAAAGGGGGGAGGGGAGGGGGTGGCAGTGTTTTTTTTTTTTTTTAATTTTGTAATTATTTTAATAGTTTATTATTCAAAATTATTTTAAAATGCCAACTCATAGTCCACATAAGCAAATAACCTGATGAAATGCACGGTAACCTGCTATCAGGTGAAATTACATACATTTGGAATGTTCAGTGGCCTAATTGCACATTTTTTAGGTTCAGTGGTCTAATTGCACTTTCAGGCTATGTTCAGTGGCCAATTTGAACTTTATTCCTAATATTTCATCATAGTTTCATTCATACAATTCTACAATGATTTTCCATTTTGTAAATTTCTCCTTTAATTCATCATATCATAATTATTGCCGTGCATTGCACGAGTAAAACACTAGTTATGTAATATAATATTAACCAAATGGCACCTAAATATAATATCACCACTCTAATAATAATAAAAACATACACATGAACAAATGCAGAACATATATGGCAAATGAAATATTTTCTGGTATATACATGTATATGTTTCAACATATTAGATGAATTCAGAATTTCTATAGAATTGATCCTTGAAAGTATAGAAAGATAAGGCCCCTTAATCCATGATATATCCTAAAAAAATAGGAGCAATGTATTAATCTGTTGCCATCTTGACCATGCATCTTCATTAAACTGACATGGAACCAGAATGGTAAAATCCTTAACACCAAATATTATTTCAGTCTTCACTACTCAAATCCAACTTCTATTCAATATAGAGAAGATGTCATATGAAGGGAAATGTAAAACAATAGATTTTCAACAGAGATTGCAGTTGTATTCCCACCATGAATTGCAGCAGAGCACCTACAAAAGACAATAGCAAAACTATATTAAAGGCAGACAAATGTATTTGTTTAAGTTTCTAATATCTATAAGAGAACAAAACAAAATTGAAGGTTGAAGCAATAAAACAATTCTATCAATCAATGAAGCTGTCAAAGGAATCAATCAAATTGAATGCAATGCGTTCCCAAGTGGAAAATTATAAGGGGAATGTTGAAAGGTAAAGGAATAAAGGGAAACTACAGATTTTATTGAGGAACTACTGAAAATAATGTCAAAACTATACACAATAAGCAGCTTTATCTATATAGAGTAAAGCCTCCAAGATACACTTAGAGACTTGACTCTTAATGAAAGGGAGCAACTCTTCTAATATTCACATAACTTATTTGAGAGCAAATCCCTCATCCAAAATTGCTAGGAAGTTTCCTTAGTCTTGCCCTAGCCAAAATAAGGGCAAAGTAGTAAAAAAAAAGAGTACTACAAAACAAAGGAAATAAGACACATCATTAAGTTTAAACAAAATTAGTGATGGTGGAATAAAAGGACAAAAGTCTGTCCATAAACATGTATAACACATAAACCACAATCACTTTTTCCAATCCAGCCATCAACTGCCACTGAACAAACCAAAAGTACACATGCTGAATATTTCACAAGAATATACACAACTGAAATGGCCACATGCAATACTACTATTTTCTGAAAATGCAGAATAATGCTATGAAATTCCTCAGTGATTCAATAATTCTACAACATAAAGCAATTTTAAATAGAGAAATACCTGTACATGATATAAGCCAGCACAAACATGTTTCAGCTGCCATGAAGAACTTTCTGAGGATCAAGCTGTCCGCTGCAATAGCTTGAAGGAACAACAGACAGTTCCTGCCTTCCTCTCCACTCCTCACCGGGTTTCAAAGTGATTGCTTTTTCCACAGCAGCAGCTTCCACACACAACATGTGCTTATATTCATCATCTCCAAAGTCGGCCATTGCCTTTGCCTTCTTGTCCCAAGGATTCCACACCACTTCAAGGGAAATGTAGAAACTTAATAATCAGTCATGTTAGAAAAAAAAAAACAGAAAACTAATGATTTGGCAGATATGTTGCATATCAAATACCCTAAATAGAAAAGAATTTCAGTGAAAAACCCAGCTAGCTTCATATTTAGCAGAAAAACATTGCTTATAAAAATATCTTTTATAGTAAAGAATCCACTTTACACCCCATCCATCAAGAAAGAATAAATCACCCTTTCAGGAAAAAAATAAGATGTCCTACATTAAATAGAAACCAATTTTCCCGTCTTGAAAAAGCAAATGGGAATGACCATCTTACCTGCATCAGGAAGTCCATCCTTACGAATAACAAATGTCCTTTTCTTTTCATGATCAAGGATTGCAATTTTTGTTGGAGTGCTAAGATACATTTTATCCACCTATGTAAAATTGTGTTCCAAATTATGGATGATTTTATCCACCTATGTAAAATTGTGTTCCAAATTATGGATGAGAGACATGGTAAAGGCAACAAATACTTGACACAATGAAAATTCCTAAAATCCTTACTTCTCCTTCAAAAGTAATAGCATCGCCTTGTTCAGTAAACCGCTCCCTATTCTGCAAGTTATCAAGATAATCCAGTGTTTCTAGCCCCTCAACACGAACTTCACTGTTACAAGAATTATAAAGCAAAAAACCATGGTTCAAAAATATGAACAGAACATTTTCCAAAGACTGTCACATCAGCAGCACAAGTACAAGTAAAAAAGCATCATTGTATAAGCCTATCACATAAAAAACTAAACATCCAAGGTTCACTTGTCCTTAAAGATAGACAATCATGTATGAACTTAATAAGACACTTCATGAAACACAAAATCAGTAAACAATTAATCTAAAAGGCATTGTATACTCTAGACATACATAACAAAAATTTATCCAAAAAACAGATTCTCATGCAGAAGAAAAGAAGCACCCTTCACATCATGACCTGCTTAGCACAAACAATAATATTGAAGTTTTCCATAATTATATATTCTTAAAGCATTATTTGCTGCTACAAAATTGTAGACAGCTAACACCCCATATTGCTCATCCTCTTTTGAAGATAAATTTCAACAAGTAATTGGGTCAGGATTATACATAAATTAAATACCAGAATCAGAACATGTAATTAGTGCATGATCTTGTAGTGGTGAAATAGGCAACAGTTCTGAGAAGAGAGTAGAATGTAGAGGAAATAGGAAAAGGTAAAAATGAGAAACAGTGGGTAAAGTTATACATATATTTACTGAAAATATTATGCATCTCTCCAAAAATGGAAGACATGAAATTCTTATATAGGAGAACTGATACAATGTTTAACAACCCCAAGACCGAGACATTCCAACACCCTTGATGGTATATTGAGTTATTGTTATTTGAAGTAATTTAAGAGCTTGATCTTCTGATAAAACTTATCTAGCACAAGAAATCCTATATATCACAAATAAACAAAAAGATAGAATAATAAAGGTAAGAATGAAATATAGAATATAGAGAAGAGAATAAACCAAAATTTTTAGACCCCTCCTTAGATAAGCAAATGGAACCAGCAAAACAATCAGATCATCATTGAACTCCATAGTTGGCTAGTTGCAACATACCTAGGAAGAAAAGTTGACTTGGCTAGTCTTAGGGAATCCTAAAACTATTAACAAATACCTTGATATAATTTAATCATTCCATAAATTATAACAATAATCCAGTTTATTGTGATCAGCTTTGAATCAGTATTTATTTCTTTAGCTCCTTAAATTTGAATAATTGCAAAATGACAGCCATGTCATCCTTTTCTCAGATCAACAATAAAAATTGATCTGATCACTTCATATTGTACAGAACCAGCATGCAAAAATGTAAACACATATAACTGCAAATGAGATTCATGAACTCAAGGCATAGTGGCATACAAAAAGAGAAACCACACACTACAAGAAAAGAATACCAATTGATTTGGATTTACTAAGTAATGGATTTATACAAGTCATAATGACTGGCTCACCTTATGTCTGAAACAGAGAGGTAGGTGTGATACGCAAATGTAAAGGTGAAGGGCTTTCCATCAGTGTTGGTGTTTCTTATTCGAGATGTTAGCATAAGATCTCCAGCAGGTCCCAATGTTACCCTCAATCGGAATTCATAACTAGAAAAAACCAGGTCAGAAAAGCTAAGTGCGGAAAAAATAAAAGTTAACCAAAAAGTAATCAATGTGCATCCACCAAACCTGTGAGGCCAGATTTTCAAGTCATCTTCAGAGGGCTTTAGTATCAAGTCAATAAATGCCCTAGAGTTTGGTGGAACTGGGGGAGGATCCTTGTCAACAGTCCAAAACCTGTTTCTAGCAAATCCATGTTGCTCAAGAGGTCCAAGGTTTGAGAACTGCAAACAGAAAGCGGTTAGTGTAAGTTGTAAATAAGATCAGACTAACATACAGAACATAGGAAAAGACCATAATACCTGAGGAAAGCATATAGGGATACCTCCACGAATTGCTTTTGGAGGCTTGAAAATGGCCTGCAAAGCATAATGACTTAAACTTCATTACACCCATTCACATACAAGTTGTACGTACCAGAAAACACTGTATAAAGTCATAATGATCAATCCCACATGAAGTTTGATTTTTAATTATTAATGCAATGGAATGCATTATCAGTTGAAGTTAACTCATGAAATTCACTGTAAAAGAGAACATGCGTCTTTTATGTATTTATCAATTATAAGATCATGAGTCATGAAATTCACCCATGCGGCATTATAAACTTTCAGTTTTCAGGTAGAAGTTAATTAAAGGATATCTTATTTCAGCAGGCAAAGTTTATTGAAGAAAAAAAAAAACTATGTTGACCATAATTGAGCTCATGAAAGTACCTTACTACTGACAAAAAGCATTTCTTCTCCATGTTCATTCTTCCATGAAGTTACATGGCCCCCATAGAAATACACCTAGATAGTAGATAGAAGAATGAATATACAATATAAAACCAAACAACTTGATATACTACACAATGTATATAAAACCAAACAACTTGATATACTACACAAATAAAAGATCAGTGAGTGGAAGGACATCATGAAGGTAAGAATAGAAAAACTTTGCACAATACATTGTTAGAAGTTTCAAAACTTGCTTTCTAGCAACAAAGGAAAATGCCAAACTGCACATAAACACTCACTGCCACCCATCCCAAAACTGAGAAATAGCAAAAGAAACACATGCTTGATGTGGGACTACTTGTCTAACCAGCATTCTAGTGCTTAACAGTATCACCCCAGTACCAAGACACCAAGCATAGTAAGCATGCATGTTTGGCATGGGAAGATGTATTGACATAAAGACTTAGGAAGATGAAGTAACGCCTATCCCAGAGGCATTTCATAATCTATAATCATGCAGATCAATAGCTATATTTAAATAATACTTCAGTATTTATCAATGTTAAGCTTAAAGTGTTACTAGATTCAAAAAGAATAGAAACTAATGTGATTAAAAGCATAAGTTTAACCAAACTTCTGGTAGTGTTGCTTTTCTATAACTGAAGATTCTCATTTACACTCCCTCACACGCTTTAATGAGGTCAGACTGCGCATTTAGAAGTTGAACCAACTATTATAAAATCTATCAATTACTCAAGAATGGCAGCATACTGTTGTTATGGTAAAACTATAAAAACACAATCTCATAAAACAGTAGCATAATCTAGTGATCATCCAGTAAAGATTTTCTAATACTTGCACATTATAAATAATTTAGAGAAAGTCGACTTGCATACTTGCATATACATACGGATACATTTACAGGTTCAATTCATACGGATTCGTACATACAAATTCTAAACAGGAACCTACATCCAACAAGAATGGGATCTATTAAGATTTTACATCAACATTAGGATCCAGTGCAACAGATTCAGATGAAGACAGTAAAAAATTAGAAATTAAAACACCAATCTCAATTTACCAAAGAAGAAAGAGAGAAAATAATTCAAAAAATAGTCAAATCGAAAACGACACTTCACAGATAAATTTCATATCCTAATCGACTTCCCCAAAGTATTATCGAAAATGAAAACAACACGAGAAAATTGAATCGGGGAGAAATGGCGTTACTACCTCGGCAGAGCTGCCGCGAACCTCCCGAAGAACAACCTTGTCGAGGCCATTGATGCCCTTACACAGCTCCACTGGACCTTTCTCACTACTAGCAGCAGCCATCACAGACACTGTCTCTTTCTCTCTCTTTCTTACTTTCTACTCCGGATTATATCAAAACTACAAATTTTCTCTCTCTTAACCCTATGCTCCGTCGTCTCGAATCTCTCGTTTCGTTGTGGGCGGTGTGGCGTGGTAACTGAATCTTTTACTTCTTGTTTTTTTTTTTTTGTTAGTTCCGTTTTTATTAATATCTATATTTGTATTTTATTTTGTTTCAAAAATCGTTGGGGGCGGTGTGGCATGGTAAGTGATAACTGAATTTGTTACTTCTTGTTTTTTTTTGTTAGTTCCATTTTTATTAATATTTATATTTTATTTTGTTTCCAAAAAATATTTCTATTTTTTTGAATGCTGACTCTATTACAGTGTAGTATCTGTTCATAAACTACTTTCTCAACCTACCGAAGCCCGAAGCATTAATTACTTTGCATAATAACTCGATCCCAAATTAAACTACTTTCTCGATCCCAAATTAAACTACTTTCTCAACCTACCGAAGCCCGAAGCATTAATTACTTTGCATAATAACTCGATCCCAAATTATTACCGAAGCCCGAAGCATTAATTACTTTGCATAATAACTCGATCCCAAATTATTAAAATAATACTCCATAATAAGGTAATAAATTTTCTAGTTTTTAGTAATTAATTGGTCTTTATAATTCCTTGTTTAACATTTTACTTTAAATGAATGCTATAAAGAAATAACACCAAAGAGACAGCAACGCCTCCACTGAGGCTCGAACCCACCACCTCCCATATACAGGGAAGGGTTTGATGCCACTGGACCACAAAGCCCTTGGCATATTTCTATTTCTTTTAATCCTTTTTGTGATATCTGTATTTTATTTAATCCGTTTTTATTTCGCGCCCGTGCCTAGTGTGGCGTGGTAACTGAATCTTTTACTTCTTGTTTTTTTGTTAGTGTCGTTTTTATTAATATTTATATTTGTATTTTATTTTGTTTAAAATATTTCTATTTCTTTTAATCCTTTTTGCGATATTTGTTTTATTTTAAGGCAACAACGCAATATTTGTATTTTATTTAATCAGTTTTTATTTGCGCCCGTGCCTTTTGAAATGAGAAAATGATCAGTTTTAAAGGACGTTTGGTTAAAATATTAAAATCAGAATTTGAATTGGAATAGTTATAATGTGTTTAGCAAAAACAAGGCAAACCAACGATTTTAGTTTATTAATTATATCTAAATTGTAGACTTAGTTTATAAATTATTATTTAATATAAATTTGTTGTTAATTATGTCAAAATAACAGTTTTAATCTATTACTTATAAATTTTGTTAATATTAATAATTTATTTTAAATTTTAAAATTATCAAAGATATATTGATTATTTTGTAATTTTTTAAAAAAAATTTCCTCTATAAATCTTTATCTTTATATATACAACTTGTTTTATATGCGCATTGCGCGTATGAGTTAATGCCCAATGTTTATATTTAAATAAATATTTGAAAGTATATCAATGCAAGATTATATAGGAGAAGTTTATAAATGGGTAATTGAATGTTGAATTTTTGTATTTAAATATCTAACTCAAAGTATATGAATCCAAGATAATATAAAAAATTCATTATAATTATTACCAAAATAAATGTTTGCAACCTTATAAAATCGATAGTCTAAATATTTGGTCTAAAAATGATAGTCTAAATAAATACTACTTTTCATTTGAATTTTTCTAAGTGTTCTTAATTATGTTTTGAGTAACATTGTCATTGTCTTCATCTTTACTATTTGTTCTCTTTCTTTTTGTTGGTAGTGTGTTATTTGCAATTCGGTTATTGTTGGTAGCATAGATGACAACGTCATGCAATGAGATTATGATATAGGAGCTATGAACTTTCCTTTAGGTGTTCTGCTTGGGATTCATTTGGTTCAACCATTATTATTGAATCAGTTATTGTGGATAAAGAAATCCCTAGTTTAAGAAAAAAGATTAAATAAATTAATAAAAATTTAAAAATTTAAAATATTATATATTCCAAAGATATTAAAATGTAGTTTCTCGCTTCAATTTGCTGGGTAATGGGTTATTTGAGTACTTTCATTGTCAACAAATTCCCCAAGTAGTTAATATGATTGGTTTCAAACTATTCTTTTTTATTTTTTTCATGGTATTAAAGAAATACTTATGTATCATTTTTTGGTGTAATTACTAATTTATTTAATTCAATAAGAGTAAAATAGAGCGATTCCGCTTCAATTTGTTAGATTATTTGAGTACTCTCTTTGTCAACCAATCCCCAAGTAGTTAATATAATTAGTTTCAAATTATTTTAAAAAAAATTCATAGTATTAATAAAATACTTGGTAAATAAATATATAACATTATTTTGTACTATAACTTTGATATTTAATTACAAGATATTGTAAAAATAAGATAATGGACAATGTAATGAATATCTATATATATATATATATATACTAATAAGAGTCAAAGAGAGTTAGACCTAAAATGGGTAGAAAAAATGGCGGTGAAATTATTTAATCAAATTGATGGTTCAGATGAATTATTTAATCAAATAGATGGTTAAGATAATACAGATTAATATTATTAACAGAGATTACCTAATTTAACCTTACTTTTATGATTATCCGTTAAGTTTTCCGTTAAATATTCTCTTTTTCCGTTAACATTCCGTTAACTTTTAACTTACCCATTAGTTTCTTTAAGAAAGGTCTTAGGTTCGAATCTCATCTCAATCAAATTTGACATAATTAAGTTTCTCACTCTATTTTACTCTTATTAAATTAAATAAATTAGTAGCTACAACAAAAAATGATACATATGTATTTCTTTAATTTAGAATTATGTGTCTACAATACCTTTATTTGAAAAAAGTATTCATTATCAAAAAATTAAATTAAATAAGAGAAATAATTTCATTAGTTATATTGTCTTTATTTTCTCTCATGCAAAGATTCTTTACATTCAAATTTATCAATTGATATTCATTACATTGTTCATTATCTTATTTTTACAATATCTTGTAATTAAATATCAAAGTTATAGTACAAAATATTGTTATATATTTAGTTACCACGTATTTTATAAATACTATGAAAAAAATTTTAAAATAATTTGAAACTAATTATATTAACTACTTGGGGATTGGTTGACAAAGAGAGTACTCAAATAATAACCCAACAAATTGAAGTGAAATCACTCTATTTTACTTTTATTGAATTAAATAAATTAGTAGTTACACCAAAAAATGATACATATGTATTTCTTTAATGTCATTAAAAAAATAGAATAGTTTGAAACCAATCATATTAACTACTTCGGGGGATTTGTTGACAATGAAAGTACTCGAATAACCGATTACCCAACAAATTGAAGCGAGAAACTACCTTTTAATTAATATCTTTATAATACATCATATTTAAAAATTTCAATTTTTAAATAATTTATTTAATCTTTTTCCTTAAACTATGGATTTCTTTATCCACAATAAGTCATTCAACAATAGTGGTTGAACCAAATGAACCCCGAACAGAACACCTAAAGGAAAGTCCATAGCTCCTATATCATAATCTCACTGCATGACATTGTCATATATGCTACTAACAGTAACCCATTTGCAAATAACACACTACCAACAAAAAGGAAGAGGATAAATAATAAAGATGAAGACAATGACAATGTTACTCAAAAGTGAATTAAGAATACTTAGAAAAATTCAAACCAAAAGTAGTATTTATTTATACTATCATTTTTAGACCAAGTATTTAGACTATCGATTTTACAAAATTGCAAACATTTATTTTAGTAATAATTATAATGAATTTTCTATATTATCTTGGATTCATATACTTTAAGTTAGATATTTAAATAAAAAAATTCGACATTCAATTATCCATGTATAAACTTCTCCTATATAATGATATACTTTCAAATATTTATTTAAATATAAACATTGGGCATTAACCCATCCGCGCAATGCGCGTATAAAACTAGTATACTAATAAGAGCCAAAGAGAGTTAGGCCTAAAATGGGTAGAAAAAATGGCGGTCAAATTATTTAATCAAATGGATGGTTCAGATGAATTATTTAATCAAATAGATGGTTAAGATAATTCAGATTAATATTATTCATAGAGATTACCTAATTTAGCCTTACTTTTATGATTATCCGTTAAGTTTTTCCGTTAAATATTCTCTTCTCCGTTAATATTTCGTTAACTTTTAACTTACCCATTAATTCCTAAAAGAAATGTCTTAGGTTCAAATCTCATCTCAATCAAATTTGACATAATTAAGTTTCTCACTCTATTTACTCTTATTAAATTAAATAAATTTGTAGCTACAATAAAAAATGATACATATGTATTTCTTTAATTTAGAATTATGTGTCTACAATACCTTTATTTGAAAAAAGTATTCATTATCAAAAAATTAAATTAAATAAGAGAAATAATTTCATTAGTTATATTGTCTTTATTTTCTCTCATGCAAAGATTCTTTACATTCAAATTTATCAATTGATATTCATTATATTGTCCATTATCTTATTTTTACAATATCTTGTAATTAAATATCAAAGTTATAGTACAAAATAATGTTATATATTTATTTACCAAATATTTTATTAATACTATGAAAAAAAAATTTAAAATAATTTGAAGCTAATTATATTGACTATAGCTGTTAACGAACCGAACATAAACAAACGGAGGTTGTTCGTGTTCGTTTGTTAAGGATTTTGGGGTGTTCGCGTTCGTGTTCGTTTGTTAAGGTTTTTGAAAATCCTATTCGTGTTCGTTTGTTAAGCGTTCGTTAGTGTTCGTTAACGTTCGCGAACATGTTCACGAACACGTTCACGACCGTTAACAAACACGTCCACAAACATGTTCATTTACGTTCATAAACACTTAATAACCAAACACCTGCACATGTTCATGAACACAATTTGTTCGTGAACAATAAATAATCTATGTTCACGTCTTCACGAACAATTTATATATATATATATATATATATATATATATATATATATATATATATATATATATATATATATATATATATATATATATATATTTGTAAACATGTTCGCGAACATTATTAAACGAACACTAAACAAGCTTGTTCGCGAACATTCTTAAATGAACATTAAACAAGCTTGTTCGCGAACACTACTAAACGAACACAAACGAGCTTGTTCACGAAAACTACTAAACGAACACAAACGAGCTTGTTCGCGAACACTTAGCAAACGAGCTTACCACTGTTCAGAATCTGTTCGTTTATTAACCGAGCTCTAAATTTTGTTTGTTAATGTTCGTTTACCTTAATAAACGAACGCTTACCGAGCTCGAACACGAGTAGTTTGTCGAAAGCTCTGTTCGCTAACAGCCCTAATATTAACTACTTGGGGATTGATTGACAAAGAGAGTACTCAAATAACCCAACAAATTGAAGCGAAATCGCTCTATTTTATTCTTATTGAATTAAATAAATTAGTAGTTACACCAAAAAACAATACATATGTATTTCTTTAATACCATGAAAAAAAATAAAAAAAGAATAGTTTGAAACCAATCATATTAACTACTTGGGGAAAAAAGAATAGTTTGAAACCAATCATATTAACTACTTGGGGAATTTGTTATAGTTTGAAACCAATCATATTAACTACTTGGGGAATTTGTTGACAATGAAAACCAATCATATTAACTACTTGGGGAATTTGTTGACAATGAAAACCAATCATATTAACTACTTGGGGAATTTGTTGACAATGAAAGTACTCAAATAACCCATTACCCAGCAAATTGAAGCGAGAAACTACCTTTTAATATTTTGGAATATATAATATTTTAAATTTTCAAATTTTTATTAATTTATTTAATCTTTTTTTCTTAAACTATGGATTTCTTTATCCACAATAACTCATTCAATAATAATGGTTGAACCAAATGAACCCAAGCAGAACACCTAAAGGAAAGTTCATAGCTCCTATATCATAATCTCATTGCATGACGTTGTCATCTATGCTACCAACAATAACCGAATTGCAAATAACACACTACCAACAAAAAAGAAGAGAACAAATAGTAAAGATGAAGACAATGACAATGCTACTCAAAAGAGAATTAAGAACACTTAGAAATATTCAAAAGAAAAGTAGTATTTATTTAGACTATCATTTTTAGACTAAATATTTAGACTATCGATTTTACAAGGTTGCAAATATTTATTTTAGTAATAATTATAATGAAGAATCTTTGTATGAGAGAAAATAAAGACAATATAACTAATGAAATTATTTCTCTTATTTAATTTAATTTTTTGATAATGAATAATTTTTTTCAAATAAAGATATTGTAGACACATAATTCTAAATTAAAGAAATACATATGTATCATTTTTTGTTGTAGCTACTAATTTATTTAATTTAATAAGAGTAAATAGAGTGAGAAACTTAATTATGTCAAATTTGATTGAGATGAGGTTCGAACCTAAGATCTTTCTTATAGAAATTAATGGGTAAGTTAAAAGTTAACGGAATATTAACGGAGAATAGAATATTTAACGGAAAACTTAACGAATAATCATAAAAGTAAGGTTAAATTAGGTAATCTCTATTAATAATATTAATCTGAATTATCTTAACTATCTATTTGATTAAATAATTTATCTGAACCATCCATTTGATTAAATAATTTGACCGCCATTTTTCTATCCATTTTAGGCCTAACTCTCTTTGGCTCTTATTAGTATAGTAGATACTCTTATCGCAATGAATAATATGTACTTTAATAATTTAAAAATTCAAAATAAATTATTAATGTTAACAAAATCTATAATTAATGGGTTGAAACTATCACTTTTAATTTTTAACATATTTGAAATTACTCAATAATAGAGACCTGGGATTCAGGATCCCATAGCTCTAGGGCCCAATAAGATTACCCGAGCGATCCAAAAAGATGATTTGGTGCTCAATAAGGAGACCCAGACCAAAAAGGTGGTTCGGGCCAAGAGAGGTAATTCGAACTAAGGGGGTCCAGATGAAGAAGGCAACTTGGATTGAGCGTTCCAAACTAGGGGACCTGGGTGGGAGGCTACTCGAGTAGGATGCGAGGACCCTGAGCGATCGCCGTTCCACCTTTGAGCCCATCTTCGAAGTCGGGGTGACTGGATTTGGCCCAAATGCGGGTTTTGACCTAGTCTTATAGCACACCACGAAATTAACTAAATTAGTTAGAATCTTCATGTATAAATTGGCCTTGTTTAGTTATTACAAATCATGTCTTGTTCTCACACAACATACATTATAATATTCTTGCATGAATCCATTCACTATTATTAAAATATTTGTTCTTTTACCATTTTACCCGTGTATTTTATGCAAACTTAGTTGATCACACATACTCCGGGTCAATCAGTTCTGATGATGTTAATTCATCCGTATACTTGAGTATACTAAGTATGTAGAGAAATTGTATGTAAAGTACAGTGCAAATAACGTAATTAAGCCCTCAATTTCCCCTCTTTATTCATTGTTCCTAGAATCATGCTGAGAGGAAGGGAGAGTAGGGAGTAGGCTTTAAAATGATTGTTCTAGAGAGATGGAGGGAGAGCCAAAAGTCCCTTCAAGTGAAGGATCAAAGCCTTTTTATAGGCTCGTACCCGTATTCATATACCGTCATACATATAAAGTATTTAAGGTCGTATACCCGGGGTATATTCCCTATCAAGTAACCCCCCAGTCCGAGCCCTAACGTCGAGTCAACAAGGAAGGGGTCGGGCTGGAAGACTGGCCTTACGGTTCATGACTCACGCTAGTTGCCTCGTTAAAAACCTTGGGCTAAGAAAAAACCCAATGGGAAAAAATCCTAGCCAAGGAAAAAAGAGCACAACTTTAAGCGCCACCGAGGAAGAATTCGAGCTAGGGAAACTGACCGTATAGTCTGCGACCTGCGCCGGTTGCCTCGTTAAAAACCTTAGGCTAAGAAAAAACCCAATGGGAAAAAATCCTAACCAAGGAAAAAAGAGCACAACCTTAGGCAGTCTTTTGAACTATAAGGGTCATCCGAACTCTACCGATCTAGGGATCGGATTTGCGATACGACTGAGATGACAAATTCTACCGACCCAGTGACCGGATGGTCGGGAGGTCGAATCTAATCTCGATTTAGAGATTCAAATTTTCCAATAAAGAGATCGAATTTACTCACGATCTATGGATCGAGTCTCTAACATGATTTAAGAGACCAAGTTTTACCGATCATAAGTGGGAATGCTACCCCCAATGCCCTTTATTCGGGCAACTGGTTGCAGCTAGTTTGAGCCCAGTCAAACTTCCATCCGGATTACCCGATCACAAGACCGTTCTTAGCCGATCGCACTCGGTTGGTCTTGATTACCACGTTTAATTACTGTGACGGGTTTTTGAAAACTAGACTCATGTGAACGGGGTATTTTTCCCGTTCTACGCTGGGTCTTAGGAACCGAGAATCCGAAGTGGAGGGACGTTAGGAGACTCGAAAGTCTAACGAGACCACGAAGGTCAATATGCTTGGGAAGCATGCTACAGTCACCAATGTTACCTCGATCGAGAAGTGTATGACCGTCGGGAATTGCTTTAATGAGCTCCGTAGGACGAGGGAGTTGCCCTATATCCTACTAGTAGCCCCCCACTCCCTATGGTGCGAGAATCGCCAGCATAAGGAGACCCGAGTTTGTTTTTAAATTTGACTGCGGTCGGGAAGTGACTCGGTAGAGTTTATAGTGCCGAAGTATTGGACCATATTTATGGTATCGGTGGTCAATTTGCCTAACTAGTAGGACTTTGGGGATTCACGATGTTTAAATTTCATCGACCCAACTGGACTTAATGCGCGACTAACCTATATGCATGACCGTGCGCAATTTACTATCAAACATAAGGCTATCTTATGGTCAGGCTTCCGACAAAGAGACCAAAGGCTTTTCGATCTAATGCCTTTTCGGCCTTGGGCTCGGTGGCCCGAATATGATCTTTTCGATCTAATGCCTTCTCGGCCTTCGGCTCGGTGACCGGGATATGATCTTTTCGTTCTAATGCCTTCTCGGCCTTCGGCTTGGTGACCGGAATATGATCTTTTCGATCTAATGCCTTCTCGGCCTTCGACTCGGTGACCGAAATGCGATCTTTTCGATCTAATGCCTTCTCGACCTTCGGTTCGGTGACCGGGATGCGATCTTTTCGATCTAATGCCTTCTCGGCCTTCGGTTTGGTGACTGGAATATGATCTTTTCGATCTAATGCCTTCTCGGTCTTCGGCTCGGTGACCAAAATGCGATCTTTTCGATCTAATGCCTTTTCGGCCTTCGGCTCGATGACCGGAATGGTGCCAAGATTTTTCTCGGGCTTAATGGTGCCGATGGTGATAGTATCAACCTAACCGGTGCTTCGTACACAATTAACATGCATACATGATCGCATTAGATTTTACATAGCAAATTAAATTAGAAATTACATGGTCGAGGACATTGCACCCGCCTGTTTGGGGACTGTAGTTTTTTCCGACCTTTCGGTCGTGACCGATCTCAACGATTGTAAATGGGCGCCTTACTCCCAACACCTTATAGCCGGGCAAATAAACGGGCACCTTGCTCCCACAGATCGGTCCGAGAACCGTAACGTTTTTTCCGACCGTCGTCGTAGCGTTTTTTCTGACCGCCGTCGTAATTAATTATATCGAGATCTAACCTCGGGATTACAATGCCGGTGGTGGACGGGCCGACCTGACCGAACTTTGGGTGCCGGTGGTGGGAATACCAACTTGACCGGGCTTATTACATTTGAATTTGCTAATACAAATTTTTAAGTATGGGCCTATAACTTATACAATTTACAATTTAGGCCATACATTTTATAATTTAAAACTACTGCTATAACGTATAAATTTTAAAATTCAATCAATCTACTGCTAGAGCTTGCTATCACTGTGCTCGGAAGCTTTTAACCATAGTAGAGCTTTTAGACTCGGACCCTTTTCTTGGAAAGCTCGAGCAAGGGAACCCAAACGCCAATCAGATTATATGGAGCAGCGGTTACTCCCCGAACATTTGAGCACTCACTAAAGACGGTTGGTAACCCACCTATTTAATACGTAAATATGATATCCAGACCAGCTGATTTGTTGTATCACGGCCAAACGCGCTCGGAGGAGGTTGTTGTGGTCGATTCGATCAGAATCGAGCTGGGCGATGCTGCTGAGAACTATACCTCGGGAAAAAGTGTGATATCATAATCTTCAATTACCGGTCAACCAAATGGAGTCTACAATGGCTGGGCTGATTTTTTGGATAATAGAGGCCGGGAAACGACTCAGACCTGGTGCCAATTAATAGCTCAGGAGCGATAGGCACAGACCATGATTTGACCGGGGTTGAAGGTCGGGAATTATGCGGTTGTCAGCTCGGGAGCTTTAACGGCGGAGACCGGGAGACGAACATGCCCAGTGTAACTGGTTGGGACTTGCCTGATTAACAACTCATCAGCTCGGGGGTTCTTGGAAAGCTGAGTGAAGCTCAAATAATTAATCTGGGCTGCTCATCTGGTGACTCGAGCTCGATGACACTCCGTTCTTTCTTTATCTATTGACCGTGATCTATTGTGGATTTTCAATTCGACAAGCCCGGTGAGAAGGTTCCAACTTTGGAGCTTTGTAGAAAATGGGCTCCTTCGTATGTCTAGGAAGTCTTTTACCATATCGCCACTGCGATCACCGGTCGAGAGGGAAATCCAGGCTAGTAAATTCAGTGATTTCATTGATTCACTCACTTGATCGGGGAAGATTAAGGTTAAAGAAGATCGCTCGCGCTGCGACATTACGACATGCAGCGTAATGTAATATGATCACGGAACTGAATGCTTTCAAGCATCAGTCCAGGGAGGGTTGGATTCAACCAAATTGCGGATCATGATCCATTGCAAACTGCAAGACTGTCGACCGCCGGTGTAACTGAAGAAACAAAACCACAAATGGTCTGCTGGTGGTCATTTGCTTGAGGTCGACAGTGAGCCTGATCTCGACCACCGAGATTATTGCAGCTATTATGGTCGATACAGTCGGACCCGGACTCGATGGTATTGTTGAAGTAGTCCGCCGTTGAAATTAATCTTCATCCACGCACTGGCTGCTTGCGACATGCGACAAATGAATGAATAATTTTGATTCGGCTGCATGCAAGAGCTGGAGTTCGAGAAGTTCATCACCCACCGAGCGCCCTACCCGGAGATCCCCAAAGCCTTTGAGCTTGTCACATGGCGGTTGGCACTGTTGTAAACTGCTGCAATGTTATCTTTAGAATCTTCTCCTCTGTCGGTCGTACTCTGCTCGGCCATTTGAGATTGAAGAGACAGCGAATGCCACTTAACATCTCTATCTCACGCTTGCGTTGTTGGCATTGGTGAGAGAAACTCAAATGACGCATTCCTGGAGGTCATGAAGCCAGAACAGTGAGGTCGGATGGCTTCGTCGGTTGCCCGATTCTTCATGGCAAAGATTTACTGCTAATTGATCGGAGTACTGCTGAAATGAGTTAATATTAAGGCCGGAGGTCTATTTTCAGGGAATCACCGCTTGAGGAGCCTCGCTTGCTACAACTGGTACGATTGGGAAGGGGCCAGTTGCATAAATTAATATACCTTTGATGGATACAGAATGCATTAGACCCGTACTTAGGCGTCGGGAGACCTGCATTGACTGCCTACCTCGAGAAATAATGCAACACTGTACGCTGCCAATATCGACCACAAACAAAAACTGACCAGGAAAGCAATCGCAGTAGAGCATAGCGGTAAACTCGATCACCATTATGCTTAGAGAAATAATTGTGAAACCGAGCTCTTGATCACTAGGTCGAGCAGTTTTGAAGGCGGTGATGTCCCAAGATCGGGAATTACTTTAGTTGGTGACGGTGCGAATGCCACGTAACACCTCAATTATTTTTCATGCGAGCGTTTACATGGTCAAATGACTCTACCGATCACACGATCATATGATGAATTGATTTCAAAGTTTGAGTCGTTTCGTCACGAGCAGTGTGGCGGATATTTGAGATGATCAGGACTGGTTTATCGGGGCCGTTAATAACACTGAAGCCATATAAACCCAGGGATGCCCTTCAATAATGATCGGAACTTACAGGAATCCGGTCAACCCCTACCACATGCTGGTGCCTGACCGATCGCCAACATGCGAGATGTGAGCCCGGGGAACCGACCACGAGAAACAGGACGTGAACCTCGGCTCGGAACTACACCTCGTGTTAACAAACTGAGGTTGGTAAGTGAATTACACCCGGCCTATCCTTAGTTGACCACAAGGCTAAATGTCGATCACCACTTGGCTGAACAGGTCGGGAACCGCTTGGCTGATAACTCGTGTGACTAAACACATAGTGAGGTCGGGCCGAGACGGTCAAGATCGTTCAAATGCATGCACGTGATTTGTCCGGTCTACAGCGTAAGTCTAGGCATCGGCAATAATCTGTAGCAACCATGCACTTGTGCAACCGCGGTGAGTTCTTTGAATGAGAAAGGAGAATCCACTTTTGTCTTCAAGAAATCTATAGCAGATGACCCAGGAAAATATCTCTTTCCCAACGCAGAAACTAATTTGACAATTTGAAGCTTCTAGTAAAGCATATATGTATGTGGTTGTGGATCATTTCCCATATATATACCTGCAGTCCAGATTTTGGAGCGATAGTTCCTGGATTTCCAAATGAGAAAAGAAACTATAGTGGTGGTGCTTGAATTCCTCAAAGGCATTCTGGGTAGCAGTTGCCTACTCCAGAGCCAAGGCAACAAGGAGAAGACTCACGCCAGCCATCCCCTGCTAATCCATGCAAATTTTTTTTTTATTATTATTTTCCTTTTTGATTTTCTTTTCCAGTTTCTCTTTCCTTCCACTATCTTTACTTTTACCCTCCACCGCCACATTCTCCAATCAGCTTGCTCCACCTCACACTGCCACCACATGCAACCAATCAGCTTATTTTCTTTTTTGCATCTTTCTATTGGTTGGACCGCCCACACCCACGCCAACTAGAAGAAAACTCGGCTTCTTCGCTGGGCGCATGGATGCAACTAACACTTCTTGGAGTTGAGAGTCAAATGGCAGACGCTCTTGTAATTTAGTGATAGCCAACCTATTTTAAAGGGTCCTAACAATGATGTTTCATGCGAAAATGATCAACACGAACATGAAGATGATGGGACCCAGTACGCCAACCTGCTCTCCGCGATTCTGGGCTGGGAGGTGCAGTTTTTGGTGCATGCAATGGAGACCAAATGAAAAGTGTCTTGAAGGTAAGGAACAGTGGATAATTCCGATTCCAAGATGCATGCAGTTGCAGTGCTTCATATGGGCTGCTTGAAGGTAGAAACGACTCTGGGTCTCGCTGAAGGCCAAGGACAAGGGCGTTTACATATTCAATTTCTTCTCCACCTAACAAGAAAATTTATAGGGACACCGATTTTTTGTTCAGTTCCCCACAGACGGCGCCAAAGACCATACAGTCCGGCCAGTGACCTTATTGTCATATGGTCACGACGTTTATTAGTTGCATATTTAAGTTTATTCTGCCAATTATCTTGTATAGCGGAACTTAATATCATCGTACATGGGAGATTTGATTAAAATTAATCAATGGTTTCTGCGTGAACCCATGTGCTACAAACACTCGCTATTATGCCACATTATCATTTTCATTTCTCTTTCGTACAAACACCCATTTGTAACCAACAGGGTTAACGTTCAATGGTGTACGTTTTATCAAGATTTCAGCGAGTCGAGCTATGCCGTAATTGCTCCTTTAAATATTAAATAATGAGGATGCTTCTGGCACCTCACCTAGATCCAGTTTATTTAAATGAGCAATTATATAGGTGTATGTTCGACAACTATATAATTTTCTCCCAAATTTATGATAATTTAATCAGATCGTTGACATTTCCCAAGTATTAAGATCTGATTGTTCCGCATACCTAGTATTATGTTTGTTTGGTGCACCTTACTAGGGTTTTGTCTTCTGGACAGATGTCTTTAGGACGTAATTCCTTTTTTTGGACAAAAGTGACAATGCTTCTTTACTAGATCTAGTATTATGTTTCATATCTCTGAAACTGATAGTGCTCCTTACACTACTGGCGTCAAGGAGTATCGATATATATATTATTTGGTCTAATTTAGGGATTATATATGGGACATTGTCACTCTTTTCTGATCAACATGATCAGTGTATATATACGTTATCGGTATATATATTTGGCAGATTATTTGCTAATATTGCAAATAGATTATCTTATGAACTTCTAGTTCAGTTTTACTAGTACGTGGATTATAATGAAGATCATTCCATTTCATGGGATTTCTCGGCATTTAAATTTGGGTATATCTCCCCTAATGCCGTGAAACTGATCTTCAGTATGCAGTCAGCGTATCTATTGATTTCATATGCAATGGTGGTGATATAATAATTGTACTGCACACTAAAAATAGTTACGCAGATTGGGAAATGGTTTACACGTACTAAGTTTATGGGGGATGTATATGCAGTGAGCTAGATTTGAAAATATCAGGTATGATGTCCCCAAAATCATCAATGCCTGTTTGGGTCGAATCATAACATTTTGGCAAACCAAATGATAATCATAAGTACGGTATGATTCCTCAAAAAAATGCCGAAATAGCTTTAATAAAATTAAAGCAAATAATAGCAAATAATTGTAATGGCATGATGTGGATAATTTGGTTTGACTCACAACATCGAGAGAAGACAGTTGAAAAAGGTTCCTCTACTTATTACCAGAATCATCTTATTGATGATCATTCATACTGGGATGAACTATCACATTTTGAGGGATATTGATCATCAACTAAACATAAATCATCCACTCGATCAAAATATTGAGCATCTTTGCAACATAATTACTATTGTATAGAGGATGAGCCCATCACTTCTGGGATAGATATAAATTTTGAGTTATGATAAGGTAGTTGTCATACAAACCAATTGACATAATGTCACTTAAATTGGTAGAGTAAAAGTGAGGCTCGATCGGAGCTCACAAAAGGAACCTAATCAATAATGGTAAAAAAAAAAAGAATTTGTAGAGGTTTGTATATAAAGATTACACCAAAAGAAACATCACTAAAACGATGTTGAATAAAAAAAATAGGTTTATCAATATTACCAACAAGAACATTTGCTTCAGGCAAGTGACTTGGTTGGATTCAACATTGTGATGTTCTGTTATGTTTCAACAAAATGCTTCGGGGTGTGGCACACACGTGATCAACTGCCTTTGATATCCCCACATGAAGCATCTTTGCTGCTGGGCCAGAGTTATATATGAATGAGGTTGCCCTTGACTAGTTTGGATAGCAGATTTAGATTCAGGCACTGACTTAAAAATCCTTAAAGCTTAAAGTCAATCAAATTGTGTCTTTAGAAAATGAATCCTGCAGGGATTTCTATAATTGTTACCACAAGGGATAAATTAAGGTTTAGCAACAACAAGTACAACCGAGCAAAACCATGTCACGTTTTGTGGTATGCAACCCCAAGAATAAGATAGCAACTCTTTGTCAATATATTCTATCTCACTTCATGCCCTATAGCAAATAAGTATTACCAACGAGAATACTATGAGGGTTCATATGACCACAAATTAAATCAAATTTGAGCAAATAGATGTTCTCAAATTTGGACAAGAGGATTGCAATTGTGAGCTCAAAACGAGGGTTTACCCTTAATAAACATGGGCCCAAAATAACAAATTATGGAAGTAGATTTTAAGAAATTGGGTTAATGAAAGAATTAAGCCCAAATATGAAATCAAATGGATCGAGCATTTAAACATAGTTCAAATACTTTGAAACAAAAAGGACCCAAAAATTATATAACGGCTTAGATTTTAAGCCCAAATTAAATTAGCCTAGAATGTAATAATTGAAATAAGCTTCAATTTAATTTGCTTAACAAAATAATCCATCATTTTGTTTTATCCAAAGAACAATAATATCCCACAAGATAATATTTTAAATTGAGCCCAAAACAAAACTACATGCCCAATATAAAACATATGAACAAAAAGACACAAGCCCAAAATAACTTTTGTTGGGTTAATTGGGTCATGCAAAGCCAGCTAAATAATCCAACCATTTTGTTCAAACAATTGAGCTCTGCAAAAAACAAAATAACTGATGTTTTTTTTTTTTATTTAAATAGCCTAGGTCTGGCAGAACTGGGCCAGACCCGGCCCAAAGACCAAAACCATATTAATCATCCTTAGCTTTGGTAGCTCTATCAGAAGTAGCCCTAGTAGCTAGGCCTGGGCAAACCGAACCGAACCGAAAGACCGTTCGGTCCCAACTGTGTAGAAATCGATCGGTCCGGTTCGGTTAAAACCGAACCGAACCGAAAACCGATCGTTTTTTTTTTTTTATAAATATATATAGATATATATTAATTAATTATAGTAAACCCTAAGGCAGTAAGGCCTAAGTCAATCCCAACTCCCACGCAGTTCTCGCCTATCGGACCTCACCGCTTCACGCACGCAGCAGGCAGCTCTCCGTCTCTCCGACCTCACGCACGCAGCAGGCAGCTCTCCGTCTCTCCAACCTCACGCACGGCGCACGCAGATCTCCGAGACCGAGACTCCGACCTCACGCAGTTCCTCTCTTCAACTCCGACCGGCTGGTCACGCTTCTAAAGTCTAAACACATTTATGGCCGAGGTAAACTTTCCTTAGTCTTTTACTCTTTTTGTAGTTATTTAGGCCTTTTAGGGTATGATTTTGATATTTTAGTTTTTCATTTGGAGTTTTTTAATTGTTCTTGACTTTTTGCTCTAGGATTTTTTTTTTTTTTTTAATTTTTCCATTTTGATTTAGGGTTTTTGAATTTGAGGATATAATATCGGCCGCCTATTTGAGGTTTCCATTAGTTTCTTATTGTTAAATTGCCTAATTGCCGACTAAAAATTTTCCAGTAAACTGGAATTCCAGTTCACTGGAAAATATTCCAGTTCAATTCCAGGGAATTCCTGTGCACAATCCCAGGGCACTCAATTCCAGTGCACTGGACTTTTAATCTAAAACGTCATTTTAAATTTTTAGTAGTTCCATTGCTATTTTAATTTATAAATTTGTAATAGCTTTTGTTTTATTAAATATTAACTATAGATGGATGGACAACTGAACAACTTATGGATGGATGAACAACTGAACAAGATATAAATTTGAACTTTATGTTTGAACTTTAAATTGTTATTTGAACTTTGAATTGTTATTTTGGTGTTAAACTTTGGATATGTTGATTGTATTTGAAACTTTGAATTGTTATGTTGGTATTAGACTTTGGATTTGGGATATGTTATGTTTCAAGTTTGTAATATTTGAAGTTTGGGATATTAGTAGTATGTTTGAACTTTTATTTGTTATTTCGTTATCTAATGTTTAGATTTTGGATATTGATTATGTGAATATGTATTATTTGGTAGTATGTTCAAAAATTTAGGAAATGTTCACATTCAAGGGTCTAAAACCGAACCGAAATAAAATCGAATCGAAACCGAACCGTTTTAAACCGAACCGGCTAATGTTAAACCGAATGGTTTAATTTTTTCAAAACCGAAAAACCGAAAAAACCGAACCGAAAACCGAAATGCCCACGGCCCACCCCTACTAGCAGCCACATAACAACATCCAAAAGCAGCTTTCAGACAAGAGAAAAAAAAGTGGGAGAGAGAGACGCAGAGAGGTCACTGAACCAAGCCCCGCTTGCCGCTGAGCCAATTGGGCTCGTAGCCATCTCTCTGTCACAATGCCAATCACCACCGTCGTCGTCACCACCGGACGGAGACTTGCCGGAGTGCTGGCCGATCGCGAAAACCTGCTGTCGCCGGCCACAGCCAGAGCCTGGCGTTGCCGCTTCCTCCATCGGCCCAAGCGCAAAGCGATCGCGAGCCACCGCCTTCTGCCGCCGAGCAACGCCACCGTTTCCATCGCTTATCGTCGAATCAAGGCGCGGCTGCACAAAATCGCCGGAACAGATCCGAAGAGGGGAATCGAAGAGGTTTGTATGGTTTGAGTATTTTAAAAAAAAAACATCCGAAATTTGCTGGGTTCTTATTTTCGAAAAAAATTTCGAAGTGTGAGCATAAATAAATATAATATGTGTAGTCCAACTACAAGCTTAGGCTTTTAGTTGAGATGGAGTACATGCTTTAATTTGGTATCAAAGCCATGCAAAAGATCATGGGTTCGAATCTCCGCGTCACCCACAATTGCGGTTGGAATCCTATCAAAGCCATGCAAAAGATCATGGGTTCGAATCTCCGCGTCACCCACAATTGCGGTTGGAATCCAGCGCAGACGTTTAATTCGAGGAAGAAAAGAAATATTTCGGATTATTTTTTTATAATCTGGGAAACAGCAGATCTATCTTTTCCCCAAAAAAAATTTGTGCTTTTTAAAAAAAAAATGAATAATTCGAATTTAAAAATCCGAAAAACATTTAATATGAACTGGGGAAAATAACATTGAATACTAACAATACAGATTGTAATCATTGTATGGATACTGTGATATGCTAATGTAGGTAAGAACCCGATAGAATGAAAAAGACCTATGTATGCTTAATGCTCATCTGTGATGTAGAAACCTTTCTTTCTATTGAGTATAATGAAAAAAAGCTTAGGTTTCTTTACAGGGTAATTATTCTAATTTTTCATGCGAATGCAGACGAAATAAATAATGTTCATATATCACAGATTTCGTATTCTAAAATTCAGGTAATTGTGAAAACAATGGAGAGCAATTGTACGCATACAATAACAGTTTCTAAGAAAAATTGATATAAATAGCATACCGTTCACCGAAGATATATATCGTGCTGATAACGTGTTGAGATGATTATAGCCTATAGCTCTGAGCCATCTCCGGGGAAACGCATTGTATATGTAAAATGGAAACAAAGACAAATAAGAGAAGAAGAAGAATAACAATAGAGACAAGTGATCATTATTCCATTCCATTCATCCAACTAACTTTACAAGAGGGGACAACATGTATATATAATACAAGTAATAATAACAATAATAATTATGGCCGTTACAACGGTTTACAACATAATGGCCACACTAAATATATAATTTATAACAGTATATATATATTGCTTCATCTTCATTTTCAATTTTAGTTTTAGCCTTTTAGTTTATAGGGCATCTAAAATTGCTGCCCCCATTTCCAGCGAGAAAATAGGGCCATAACAATTACAGAAGGCGGGAAATTCTAACATTTGCGTGCTATTTGCTTTTGTTCCTTCACAGCTCCCCCCGTCTTTCATATTTGACCTAACAGCCGATTTATTCTATCACAGTAATCTTTTTGAACACCCAAAATTTGGAGCTAAAGAAAATTAAGAAACGAAAATAGAACGGAAAATGTTCGGAAACAACAGCCAATTCGACTCCTTCGCCGCTTTCTCTGGCGGCGGCTTTGTCCCATCTCAGTCCACTCAAGGCCCAGACGCATCCCTTTCCTCGGCCAAGGTGTATAAACAAATTACAATTCATATTTCTGCATATATACACCTCTTCTTTTATTTATTTATTTATATTATTGTGCTAATATTTTTTCTAAAATTTTTGGTAGAGTCGCGACCAGACGCCTCTGCTTCCACTAACAATGAAGCAGATAAGCCAAGCAGTTCAATCGAGCAACGATAAGTCTAGTTTCCTGATTGATGGCATTGATGTCAGCAATGTAGGGTTTGTTAACGGTTTATTTGTTAATATATGTTGTATTTCCTTTGTTTCTTTTTGAATTAGTTTGTATTGTAATGGTAATTCATTTTTACATAGGTGAGAGTGGTGGGGATGGCATTCAAGAAAGCTGAGAGGGTCACTGATGTATCGTTTGTGATTGACGATGGCACCGGTCGCATCGAATGCAATAGATGGTTAGATTTCTTGGAAAACTACCTGAAAGAGCTCATAGTAATTTTCAGTTAATAGATAGCATCAAAGCATATTGTCACCAATTTTTATATTTGTTTCGTTAATTAGAAATTGAATAATTGAAAGAGAACCATGATATTGATATGCTTCAAAAGCTTTACTCATTAGTGTTTCTCAATGTAGCCGTTATGTCTTATAAAGCTTCTAGGGATGTACATATTTCTTATATAAACCTTATTTTAAAACAACTGAAAATATTCATCACGAGTATGAAATGAAAATTCAATGTGTTCTTATTGTTCATTAAAACTGTTCAACTGATTTTGATTCTGCTGAAATTGTTTTTTCACTTTTTAGGCTGAATGATTCTGTTGACAACAATGAAGTAGCAGGAGTATTGTAAGTATAAGCTCATATAATCTTCATTTGGATTAAAGCTAGGATGTTTTCCTTATTAATTTTTTTTAATTAATTAGGGATGGGATGTATGTTGTTGTTCATGGGCACTTGAAAAGCTTTCAGGGTAAAATGCAGATAATGAGCTTTGCTATAAGGTATGTCTCTCTTTTAAACAGAAAAAGAAAACTGTTCTGTTCTAGTTATCTTCTGAACTATCTTTAATGGCTAAATGATAAAGGTTTTTTGAAATGAAATATCTTATTCTTTCTTTTGTTCTACATTATGTTCTTAGTAATGTAATATATGTTCTATGACTTCAATCAATCTTAAAGAAAATTTACTTCCAATTTGAGAAAAAATTCATAATTGCAGCTTGAAATATAGGGAAATATATGAAGCATGTCTATGTCTGAGTATATGTATTGTAAGCCATTGCACAGAGCAAACCATGTTCTCAGTAGTTGATGTAAATATTGCTTATGGAAAATACTAGCTCTAGCATTGTTGGATTAAATTCATTATATTACAGCCAATTTAAGAAGACTGTCAAAAAGAAATAACACTATAATTAAAACCAACCGCATGGTTTCTTTGATGGAATGTTTTTACACAAGTTCTCTTGGAGATAATCATGTTGTACCCTAATTCTCTGTTCTATGTTTAAATTCTGTTTTTTGTTTATCCTCTTCAGGCCCGTGACTGACTATAATATGATTGCAAACCACTTTCTTGAGTGTATTTATGTCCATCACTGCAATGCCAAGCCAAAGGTATGTTTTTAATTGAGCGGCTCTGTTTCCCAACTGTATTGCTAAATGCTATATTTTACCCTGTTCATTTTGACAAGATACAAAGTAGCCTTTCTACCCAGAATCCAACTGAAGGGCAGTCCCAGGTCAACACTCAATCAAATGGATATAATTCTACCTCCACAGTTCAAGTAAGTCCATACTTGTTACATATTAACAATTGATCCCAGTCTGTACGCTAAGTCCCATCTACTTTTTCAGTTCTCTGGACAGAAGTGTATGGATGGGCTCAAGGGCATTGAAAAAATGGTGATGGATTATTTGCATCAGCCTTCATCAATGTAAGTTGTACTCTGGTTTAAAGTCTTCATTGGGCTAGGAAGATGGTCAATTTAAAATCTGTTGCAAACCATGCTAAATTTGAAATTTGGAATAACCTTTATTTCCATGGTTAACTTAGTAATTTTTAGAGGCATTTGTTTATGGACATAGTTCTTTTGTTTATTGTATATTATGAAAAACTATTCATTTCATTTTCTCAATAATTGTTTAGTTGACTATTAACTATGAGAGATTAAAGATGTGAAAGATGTTTGGAAACTTTTAGTGACTTAAACTTTCCCATATTTTCCATGTTGGACTTGATAATATCAATTGTTTATCAAGTCCTCAGGTATTGGATAATCCATTTATATAAATGGTTGGGTTCCTTAAAGTAATTAAAATAGAACTTTTTTTGGGGTAATCCTGGCTACTCTGATGGGCCAAATCCTAGTCAAAGGAGGATCACATTTGTGGCTGTTTTGGGATTGGTTATATATGTTTGCTGGAGTAGTCAATATTGCTTTGTCTTTTGAATAAATATCCCAATGTAACATCTATGAAACAGGATAGATTTGCAGACAAACAAATATATTGTATTGGAGTGTATTCTTTGTGCTGTTTGAATTTTAGTGTGTAACAAGCCTCATTGTTTTTTTAATAACTTGGGAGTTAAAATATTTTTGCCTCATTGTTTTTTTAATAACTTGGGAGTTAAAATATTTTTCTTTCAACTATTAACATCTTCGTATGTTTCAGTGCGCAGGAAAAGGGAATGCACAGGAATGAGATCGCTCAACAGCTTAAAGTTCCATTGGAGAAGATCTTGTATCTCCCTCTAGTCTCTATCACACCCTTCTCTTAGTAATAGATTGAGTAATGTATTTTCTAACTGACTTGTTTTTTTGAATATCAGGGAAGCAATTGAGTCACTTGAAGCAGAAGGTCTGGTTTACTCAACCATTGACGAGTGCCACTATAAGTCTACTAGTGCTTGAAGCTCAATATGAGCATAGATATTGGATAGCCAAGTTTGTTAAGTATGGAGTGGCAGAACTAGTGTAATGTTTACTAGGTTAATCCTATTTAAGAGTATTCCCCATTTTATGTTGATGAGACAAGTGAGTTTGCTTTACTACATATATGTTAAAGAAAGTTTAGAGTGATATCCAATTTTATCAGTAAATAAAATTTATATATTTAGTAGTTACATTAAAAGTTTTTATTGAAGGTTATAAAAATAGAGTAGCATGCCATCTGTTGTATGTGTTAACTTGGTTTATGATTTGTTGTTGTAAATGTGTTGACATTTTGTGCTTGATTCAATGTTCATTGCGGAAAGTGTTACTTCCGCAATTGAGTAATGTATTTTCTTTCACGGGTTGGTTTAATTTTATGACATGGTAGTTGCTCTGAAATAGACATTTTAACAGGAATTTGACTTCAGTAAATATTAGGGTGTTTTTAGTTTATGAGTTTACATTATTAGGAATGAGAATTAAAATTATAGTTATTGTTTTTTTGACAATTTTTTAAGACACAATTATGAGATTTGATATTTCTTCCATTAAGAATTTTATTACCTAATTAAAAAAAGGGTATCATTTCATCTTATATTAGTAATTTAATTTTTAAGATTAGATTAATGTTCTTAAATTTTTGTTCATATTAGTGTTTTGGATGTTATTATATTATGATCAATTGTCTTGATTGTTTGTTGTATTTTTAAATTTTTTATTTCCATTATAGAGTTATACATAATCAAAGATCAATATTAGTAATTATTTCAATTCTACTATACTACCAAACATGTAAAATATTTTCACAAAAATCTATTACTATTACTAAGTACGGAGTATTTGATTCCCATTTTGATTTTAATTCCATGTTTGAATCAAACACACCCTTAATGTGTTTTAGCTTGAATAAAACTTTAAATAAGTCGTTGATTTAATAAATTTTGGATTGATTAAGTCATTTGTTTATTTGTTGAATTTTAGATTTTAGAATGCTAAAGATTAACACTTGAATTAGCATACTATTATTTTAAAAAATATTTCATATAACTAAAATTTTAATATTGAGTATTATTATTGAGCTTATTTTTGCACAGACTATGAAACAATCAACGAGGAAATTGGTGCGGGACAGATAATTCTAAAATTTTCTTCCTTCCTCATAAAAGGGCTAGGTCTTTAGACAAATTTATTTCAAAAGCAAGCAAATAGTTCTATCTCAGAAAAGCAGTAGACATAATAATATAGAGCAAGTAAAAAAGAAAATGGGAAATAGAAAAAGAATCATCAATTCTTTATTTTTATTTTTATTTAATCTCAATATATACGTGATATAGAGAGTTTCAGTATAATTATAAGTCTTTAAGAGATGAAAATGTATTATGAGAATATAATTCCTCTTCGACGTATGGAGGCTGGTGCACGGTATAATTTGCCAAGAATTCTCGTTTCGGTCTTCACAAACTTGCAGTTGCAAGTTGCAACTNAGCCTCATTGTTTTTTTAATAACTTGGGAGTTAAAATATTTTTCTTTCAACTATTAACATCTTCGTATGTTTCAGTGCGCAGGAAAAGGGAATGCACAGGAATGAGATCGCTCAACAGCTTAAAGTTCCATTGGAGAAGATCTTGTATCTCCCTCTAGTCTCTATCACACCCTTCTCTTAGTAATAGATTGAGTAATGTATTTTCTAACTGACTTGTTTTTTTGAATATCAGGGAAGCAATTGAGTCACTTGAAGCAGAAGGTCTGGTTTACTCAACCATTGACGAGTGCCACTATAAGTCTACTAGTGCTTGAAGCTCAATATGAGCATAGATATTGGATAGCCAAGTTTGTTAAGTATGGAGTGGCAGAACTAGTGTAATGTTTACTAGGTTAATCCTATTTAAGAGTATTCCCCATTTTATGTTGATGAGACAAGTGAGTTTGCTTTACTACATATATGTTAAAGAAAGTTTAGAGTGATATCCAATTTTATCAGTAAATAAAATTTATATATTTAGTAGTTACATTAAAAGTTTTTATTGAAGGTTATAAAAATAGAGTAGCATGCCATCTGTTGTATGTGTTAACTTGGTTTATGATTTGTTGTTGTAAATGTGTTGACATTTTGTGCTTGATTCAATGTTCATTGCGGAAAGTGTTACTTCCGCAATTGAGTAATGTATTTTCTTTCACGGGTTGGTTTAATTTTATGACATGGTAGTTGCTCTGAAATAGACATTTTAACAGGAATTTGACTTCAGTAAATATTAGGGTGTTTTTAGTTTATGAGTTTACATTATTAGGAATGAGAATTAAAATTATAGTTATTGTTTTTTTGACAATTTTTTAAGACACAATTATGAGATTTGATATTTCTTCCATTAAGAATTTTATTACCTAATTAAAAAAAGGGTATCATTTCATCTTATATTAGTAATTTAATTTTTAAGATTAGATTAATGTTCTTAAATTTTTGTTCATATTAGTGTTTTGGATGTTATTATATTATGATCAATTGTCTTGATTGTTTGTTGTATTTTTAAATTTTTTATTTCCATTATAGAGTTATACATAATCAAAGATCAATATTAGTAATTATTTCAATTCTACTATACTACCAAACATGTAAAATATTTTCACAAAAATCTATTACTATTACTAAGTACGGAGTATTTGATTCCCATTTTGATTTTAATTCCATGTTTGAATCAAACACACCCTTAATGTGTTTTAGCTTGAATAAAACTTTAAATAAGTCGTTGATTTAATAAATTTTGGATTGATTAAGTCATTTGTTTATTTGTTGAATTTTAGATTTTAGAATGCTAAAGATTAACACTTGAATTAGCATACTATTATTTTAAAAAATATTTCATATAACTAAAATTTTAATATTGAGTATTATTATTGAGCTTATTTTTGCACAGACTATGAAACAATCAACGAGGAAATTGGTGCGGGACAGATAATTCTAAAATTTTCTTCCTTCCTCATAAAAGGGCTAGGTCTTTAGACAAATTTATTTCAAAAGCAAGCAAATAGTTCTATCTCAGAAAAGCAGTAGACATAATAATATAGAGCAAGTAAAAAAGAAAATGGGAAATAGAAAAAGAATCATCAATTCTTTATTTTTATTTTTATTTAATCTCAATATATACGTGATATAGAGAGTTTCAGTATAATTATAAGTCTTTAAGAGATGAAAATGTATTATGAGAATATAATTCCTCTTCGACGTATGGAGGCTGGTGCACGGTATAATTTGCCAAGAATTCTCGTTTCGGTCTTCACAAACTTGCAGTTGCAAGTTGCAACTGCAACTCTGCAAGCGGAGTGCAGTACATAAACTCACCAGATTTTAAATTCTGCTTTCTGAATTTCATCTTTCTGCAATTTCTCTCTCTCCCTCTAAGTATATTAATTAATTTAATTAAAGTTCACACGATCATGGCAAGTCAGTCATCTTCATGCCCGATACTCTGCGCTTCCTTCAATCAAGATAACAGGTAATACTTACGTTGAGATTTTCAAATATTTGCTTTCAATTTTATTTTGTTTCATATTTTGTTGCCTTTACTTGCTGAATTTCTGACAACTATCTACTTTTTATGTCAGTTTGATGATTTCCCTGTGTTAAATTCTTAAAATCGATTTTTTTTGGGTGTTAATTTTTACGTTTTATTTTCAATTACAGTTGCTTTACAATTGGAACGAAGGAAGGTTTTAAAATCTTCGATTCTAATACAGGGAAACTCCTTTATGAAAGAGGTAAGACGGATACGTTACGTAATCGTGGCGATATTTCTTTTAGTTTTGTTCTTCTAATTTCTGTCAGTTATTGATTTTGATGATAATTATCCTGCTACAGGAAATAGTTGACTGATAGTACTGAAAGTTTGTTGTTCATGAACTTGGAATTTGGAAATATGTAGTATTTTTGCTTTAAAAATGGTGCTTTAAATTAGGTAGTGAATGTAGCTCCGAATTGCTTTTGACTTGTTTTGGCATGGATGATCACACTGTAGTTTAGGTAATGAAAGTGTTGCTAAGATACATAGCAGAATTTTATCCTTTTGTCTGTGAAGGTATATGAAGCTAGTCTGAATGTACTTAAGTTTAAAGTAATGTGACCTTTGATTTTTTGGATAGCTGCTGGAGCATTCATCATAGTTGAGATGCTATACAGGTCAAGTCTTCTTGCAATTGTTGGGGCTGGTGAACAGGTCTATTAACCTTTTCCTAAGCTGATCTTCTTCTAATTATTTATTCATATTTTAAAGCTTCTGATGGTTACTTCTTTCTTTTCTTGGTTTCAATAGCCATCCTTATCTCCTAGGAGACTATGCTTGTTTAATACAATGACTGGAGTTGCTCTCCAGGAGCTGAAATTCTTAACTTCAATTCTTGCTGTTCGCATGAATAAGCAAAGGTAAGAACTTAGGTGCTGTTATGAATTTGATTAATTGTATAGATAAATATGCAATTCTCTCCACACAATGTTGCACTTAGGGGTGGAAATAGGCCTAGCCGAGTCAAGCTTTAGAAAATTAGGCCTGAGCCTGTTACGAAAATCTAAAGCTTAGGCCTGGGCCTGAGCTTGTATATAGGCTATTTTTTAGGCTCAAGCTTGAGCCTACAATTGGTCTGGCCTGGTTTGAAGCCATTTTAAAAACCTGTTTAATATTTAGGCCATTAAAAAGGCTTCAAAGTAAATCATACTTTGAGCCTATTTAAAGCCTACATGTTAAGACTTTTTAAAAACTTTAATAGGTATATCTAAATAATTTAAGAAATATACCTAATACAAAATTAATACATAATTACATAAGTATATCACCACAATGCAAACATAATAACATTAAAACAAAATAAAATCAAACATTTCAGGACTTCAGCATGATCGTTAACTTTTTTAGAAATAAATTCAATTGTATTATTATTTGTTATCTTGTATAATTAAGTTGAGACATTTCATTAAATATTATGACAGTAAAAATAGTTAATAAAAAAATTAAACAATAATAACACTTATAGCAGGATTAACAACAAGGTTTATAGTTGAATCATAATTTAGAATGGGATTTCGTAGGTGGAAGGTTAGGGTTTGGTAATTATATATACTTGGGTTATATTGTGTATATATATATATAGGCTGGGCCTGTAGGTCTGAAGGTCGAGCCTGGTATATATAAGTCTGGCCTGTTTAGTTTAATAGGCTTTGAAAATTGGCTCACCTTTTTACTAAACGAGCTAGGCCTTAATTAGGCCAGGACATAGGCCCCTGCAAGGGGCCTGGCCTTTCCCACCCCTAGTTGCACTGACAATACCACTTCTCTACTAATGCAATTAACTATTCAGGATAAAAGCATTTTGTCTATCTGTGCTGCCTTTTCATCAGTTGGACACATCTTAGTGAGGTGCTTTTCTCTTTCTAACCACCGAAATCAATCTTTACTACGAACCTCTACTCCAAAATTTGATTCATCAGTTTCTAGCATGATGTCTATTAATATGTAGTATGTGGAAACAATGGTGACATTTTCCCCTTTACTTTCCATTTTTCTTTAAAAGTACAAGCAACATTCACAAAAGTCCTACACTCCCTTCCTCTCTGGGTACAGAGCATAAAACCCTTGCTAGCGCAGACCACACACAGACACACACACACGTAAAACATATAAACACAAAACAGAGATCAACACCAAATCAGCAACCACACCAACACCTCTCTGGATTTATAGCACAACCAAAACAGCAACCACGCACACAAAAGAAACCTCTATCACACAATCTACGCTCAACAACTGGAACAGTAGCCAAACTTACATATTGAACCATTAAAATGTTATCAAACCATCACACTCTGTAATCAAATCAAAGGGGCAGGAGGAATTGAGCAGAGGGTATAGACTTTTGCCTGAGAAGTAACTTCATGTGTGGCAATATGACTTCTCTCCTAGGTTTAAGTATCACTTTTGAATCTTCCTTCATCATTGAGATGAGAGGCAGACAAGCAACACCCTATGTCAATACTATCTCTTCGTTGGGCTTCCTTCTCTATTTCCATCACAGCTCTGATACTATCTGAAGATTAAGATAGAAACAGAAAAAATAGCAAGAAGACTCTTTTCTGATATGTTAGCATACTGACTTGTACATGTATTTATGCACTTGTTCTAATTCTTTCAAATACCCAATATACATGTGGAAATCTTGTATTCTTGTTTGATTACATTTTCACATGCTCTTGAATTCCTTTATACTACTTAGTATACTGACTTGTACATGTATTTAACAACCACTTATATGGTCCTGGGATACAGAATGTGGTGATTCTTGTCCAACTGCTCGCATCAAAGAATATTGTTGAAAGAAAACTATGCATTTAACATCGTGAAGAGCATTTTCTTTTGTGTAACTTTGAATTCAGCTAATTGCACTGCATATTATTGTTTGTTAATAATCCGATTTTCTCCACATAGAAAATAAGATGATTAAAGTACGATCTTGATTATGTAGATTGATTGTCATATTGCAAGAGAAGACTTTCATATATGACATTAACAGTCTAAAGATATTGGATACTATTGATACTGTTCCAAATTCAAGAGGTTAGTTTCTATAAGTTTCATTCTATTCTCAATTATGCAAAAAATTGCATCGTCTTTCAGCTGTAAAAAAATTATTTTCATCTGTGGTAATGAAAAATTTCTTTAGGTTGTATTTGTATGTGCTGGGCACATCTCCTCAACTTTATTGCCATATCTTCATTTTTTATGCATATTGCTTCTGTTGAAGTTCATAGGGTTATAGTTCTTATGGTTTGGATTGCAAACATCTAATAACAATTATATAATAGATGGAGTAAGCTTCTATGCACTCAATGCTATCTGTTAAATCTGGAGATTAGATCGGGAGAAGTTGAAGCTTACTAATGATCTTATATGACCACTAGTTAATGTACATACATCGAAGAATAAATTTTGACTATAGTATATAGTCATATAGAAAGAATGACATAGAAGGAAGAAGGAATGCACATGCAGTTTGGTTCAGAGTAATTGGTGAAGTGGCAAGTTTAAGCAAGGGATAGGGCGGACTATAGATTTTGAATGGAGATCACATTTTCTGTGAAGCCCTTAGGTGAAGTGGAATCTGTGTCTCAAAGAAATGAAAATGATGGAATGTAGAATGTAGATGGTGATGTGAAGCCCTTAAGAGATCACATCCTAGTTCTTCCCATTTGATCATTTCGCTTAAGTTCTTGTTATTGCATTTAGACAGAATAACTACAAAATTCAGTTAATATTCTATGTAGTACAGGTAACATAGTAGAGATCTCTACTTTCTTCTGCAGAATCTTTAAATTTCCTACTTCTTAGAATTCATTTCATCTTTGATCATCATATTAAAATGTGATCAATCTTTCCTCCTTCCTTTGAAGAAGCTGTGCTTAAATTTCTTTCCGTACTTGAAATGATTTTGTTGTATCCATGTTACTGCATTTCTATAGCCAATAATTATATACATCACTTGCTCATTGGAAACATTTTAACACTGATATTAACAACTGAAGGAAGTTATGCAACATCATTAAAACTGCCTTCTGCTCTTCTAATTAACACATTATTTTTAATATTAGGACACTGTGCATTTTCCCCATGTTTGGATGGTTCATTTTTGGCTCTTCCAGCAAGTACAACAAAAGGTTCAGTGTTAGTATACAACGTGATGGACCTCCACTTGCACTGTGAGGTTGTGCTTCCATCTTTTGAACTTATGTATCTAATTCAAGGGTTGTCTTTAATGAGAACTCTGAGGGAAAATATGTTTTAGATTTCCTTCTTTGGTGATGGTTAATAACAATGGATTTGAAAAGCTGCAAAATTCTGGTTAATAGGAATCTATACCAGATTTACTGCATGGGGAATATTCTATTTTGCCAAACCTTAAAACCTATCTAGCCTCATATTCAATTTCATAATTTATTGGCCCATGTTTTATACAATTAAAATGTAAATTCTAAGCTTAATGATGCTCTCTTTGAAATATTCCCTTTTTGCCACTGTTTCTGTGTAGCCTATTAATTTATTATTTTTTACAAAGGGGAATAGATTCATAACCAACCGTTTGCTTACTACAAACTCTCAGTTAATTTAATTTTCTCTCACCTTCTTCTTCTCTGTTTTGTCAACATGATATAAAATGCAGATAGATGCACATCGCTCACCATTAACTTCCATGGCTCTATCTTCAAGGGGAATGTACATTGCAACTGCATCTGAGCAAGGGACCATTGTCAGAGTTCATCTTGTTTCAGATGCTACCAAGGTGAAAAATCATAAACAGATTTATGTTTTCTGCAATTGCACAGTGAATGTTGTCATAAATATTGTCACCTTTTGCCAACTATAGACCCAGCTTGAGGAAAAAGAGCTTAGCATTGGGTTTACCTAAATTATCTTTTCAAATCATAAACAGGGTTATGTTTGCTGCCATACCCCCACTAATTTCTGCATGCAGATATTAATCATAAATTTGTTACTTCTTTCCAAATTTTGTTAGTATTCAGTTACTAACATGTGCTTTTATTTATTTATTTTAATGGTAAGAATCCATGTGAAAAGAATGATGGTGTAGTTTGAATGGTCTATAGAGCATGTATGGAGCACTACCTTTCCTCCTTGTACAGAGTGGTCAATGTAATCCTTCTTGTCTAATAAACTAGCCATCTAGCCCTGGGATAGGTCAAATTCACTTAAGAAAAATGCACTTGAAATATCCTGGACAAATTGAACCTCTAAGCAGTTCTTCAGATTTATTTTGTTGTGGCCCAATTATAATTATGAATTCATTATTTAGCATGTATAAGAGAGTCATAGAACAACTCCACCCCAGTTCAGGACTCTTTGGAGTCTCCACTTTGTGAGTGCAGGGATACAGTGATCTTTCATGTTTCATTAAATCTTTGCACCTGTGCATACTACATTCTTGGTGTTGTTCTTTTTTAGTTTGTTTGGTATTTTCCATTTCTTGTGTGTATGGGATCTTAGTCTGTTTGATTGGCAGTCATACAGTTTCAGGAGGGGGACATGCCCATCAATTATCTATTCTCTGTCATTTGCACCAATGACTGGACTTCCTGATATTGTTCTGGCCACAAGCTCTTCAGGTTCTGCTCACATTTTCTCTCTGAGCAACACCTTGAATCAAAGGTGAGAGCTGAGTCCCTTTATACTGCTACACTACTACCATATGTTAGGTTTCTACATATTTTTATTCTTTTATCAGAGTTACATCAGCTTCCAGTATCTAAGTTTGAACCAAATAGAAAAAATGACGATTGTGTCCAATTGCTAGGATTGAAGTCTTGAAAATTAATTTTTCCTCTTCTTTTTATACATCTTTGTCTTCATTTCTCCCCTTTAAATAAGCTACATAATTTTTCCTAGCATGGTGATTAACTCTTCCTAAGAGAAACACCAACTTTGTTACCCTGAGTATGATTGCATATTTGACATCATGACATCCTGGTTTTTTTAGAAATTCAGTGATTTGCTTGATATTTCTACCTTGTTTGATTTCTCCCCTCTCTTCAAACAGCATTAAGAACCTCTTCTGTCACATTAATTGGTTCAGCTGGGCTTACTGCCATTCATAGAAGAGCATGCTAGAACTTTGTCTCTGATAAGATTTCCACATTAAAGATTTTTCTTTTAATGTTATCATTAATAAACTTGGTTCCTGTTATTTTTGCATATTTTACCTCTTTCCAGAACCAAAAGATCAAGTGGCCTTTTTGCATCAGTAATACCTGATTCTGTTTGTGATGCATTAGATCCTGCTCATCACCATGTGCTTCATAATGCTGTTTCAGCTGGAGTCAAAAGGTAACATCAATTATTTACCCAGCCACACATGAAGTATTAAAAAGTTTTAGTCCCAACTGTAGAGTAGATGGAGCGCATAAATGCATGTGTTTAAGCGACATGCATTTATTTCGTGTTCAGGACATAATTATTATTATTGTCACCGCAGTATTATGATTGCAGATAGAAATGCAAATACCAAAGCTCTATATGAGATTCAGTTAAAAATGGTTTTAGTTTTCTCTTCTAAATTGGCTTGCATTAGAGACCACCCTTGAGATTCCACAGGTGGCCCATTCAGTCATTAGTCTGGATTACTAATAAGATTATGAAGGCTTAAACAGCTTTTGATTTATCCTCTTTGAGGTTGGGCATTAGGCAGGCTCTGTTCTATCTGTTAGAGTTTTACTTCAAAAGCCTTAATCTTCTTATAGTTTTCATTATAAAGCGTTATTTTTTTTCTTTTCTTTTTGCAGTAACACACTGATCCGCAAGACAGACAAAGTTAGTGAACCCTCAACGTCTGGAACTGTGGCATTAAGGTCAGATCACATATCATCATGCCCATTTTGTTTTGGTGCCTTGTTTGACATTTATCTATTATCTATTTGTTCCTGTTTTTTTTTTTTTTTTTTTTTTTTTTTTTTTTTCTGACACTACACACCAGCTTCTTTCTCTATTTTGTTTTATTTATGTAACCATGTTAAACAGTAACATAATGCAGCTTAAGGAATGTACTCTACCCTTTCCAGACATATGCATTAGACAACCACCTGTGCAAAATACACGATAACTAATGCCTTTGGAATTGAAAATAAAAAATTCAAATGCTACAAATTGTCTAAGTATTTAAATGTTAATACACTTGATATGTGATTGGTACATAAAAATTAAAGCAGGGAGTGTATATGTATTTGGAAATTAAATATCTTCGGTTCAAGATTTAATTAAAATTTTACAAATAATTTAAATATTTAAATGTAAATATTATATTACTTTTTTTTTTAATCAAGAAACTATGAAATATAAGACATCCATAATTTTCAATAAAATTATGGTTAAACCGTTCCCAACAGAAATTGAATTCCATTGCAATTATGGTTGAATCAAGTTGTAATGGGCGTTTTTCATGGGAATTGTGTTTTGTTGTAATTTGTGATTTGCAGCGGAATTTAAGGCTTTCTCAATGGAATTTTGCTGTTGTAAATCATGAATGGGCGTTTTAGTGAGAGATAATGCACAAAAAATGTTCTTATTAGTGTGTACAGAACTTAATTTTGTGCAGGGAGAAAGTTTCAACAAGCTGCCGAGTGACAATTGTTTGGCACATAGTTTCACTTGAATATATTATATTGATATTTAGATAGTGTTGTAATGTATATTTGGTTTGTCATTGTTTCCTTAGGCAAGATGCAGATAATATATTTATTTATTGTGCATTACGCAATTAACAGACAATAGTATGCTTGTTATAATGCTATTCGAATTTAGTTTAGTGATGTGTTCATCTGATGTTGGATTTTGGCATTTCGCAGAGCAACTATATCAGTAATAACATTAGCAGGATATTTTATGGAATATGGGTACAGTGTCAACTATCAGAATGAGTCCTCCTGGGCGTTGGAGCGGGAATTTAATCTTTTAACAATCACTGCAGATAAAGGAGGTACAGCTTAGCTTCATAGGTTTGTTTCATCTTCAAGCTTTTTCGATGCGCTTTTGTGTCGAATGATGCCATCATGACTTGTGTTGTTGTCACCCTCAGTAGTCAAATGCGTATTGAGTTTATGATAAACAAGGCAGTGACATGATAATGTAAAATGAAATCCTATGCCTCAATCTGAAGTAGAACTGTAAATTTGATTTATCAATATAGATTTGTATCTCCTGTTGGGGCATTAACTTACAATCTTCTGCTGTGATTTTCTTGTTAAACCTGCCTTGCATTAACCGCCATGTATTCCAATTGTTATATTATGGACCAGATTCATATTGTATTGTGAACCCCGATACAAAAATTATGTACCTTCAGTTAACACATACATTCTATACAGGTAACACCAGGGACGGAGCCAGAAAATTCCGGTTGGAGAGGCCAATGTAGTCATATAGTAGAGAACATTCAAAGTGTCAGTAGACATTATAATTAACCGTACAAAGTTCCAAGCTATTATACACGAATCATACATCCATAAATTATCAAATATATAACTCTAGGTTAAATACATTCTTTCACATTTAAGGGCTAAAATGAATAATATCTCGTATTCAAAATATGTAACTTGAATGTGAAAATATTTACCTGAAATAGAGATTTAGACAAAACTTGTTGATTTCTATTTTTGTCAAAATCTGAAAATTAAATATGTATTCATTGCTTCACCTCTCCTCTCTGGTCTGTGAACCTTAATAGCCTCCCAATAATTCAGAGAATAGAAAACCTTAAATCTGAGTTTATGATTATGGAAACAGGCCAAAGAAGAAGGGTGAAATGAAAAACCAAACAATAATGGTTTGTCCCTTTCCCTCGATCAGCCGAAACAAAATGAAGGAAAGCAAAATGGGTTTCTTTGGTTGCCTTTTTACTGCTGAAGGAGGAGCTAGGGAGTGCTAACAAAGCAAAGGGTTTCATCTTCTTTTATTACTGATTCTGCCGATTGATCATTTCGAGGAAAGCAAAGCAACACATAGTTTTTTTTTTATTTGCTTCTTTCTGCAGAAAAGAGGAAAAGCAAAAGGCAAAAGCTACTTTTCCCTCTTTTAAGCCATAAAATAAGGGAGAATTTTTTTTTAAAAACAAACAAGAGAATAAGACAAAAGGAATTAATGTGAAGGTAAGGGGTAAGGGGTAGGGGTAAGGGCATGGGGGTTGGGGGGGCCAGGAGACAAAAGGAATTAATGTGAAGGTAAGGGGTAGGGGGTAAAGCGTGGGGGTTGGCCGGTTGGGGGGCCAGGGCCCCCTACCTCCTAACGTGGCTCCGTCCCTGGGTAACACGTAAACAAATAACTTGATAATTGCTAACACATAATATGATAGCTACAGGTACAGAATGTGTCAACTAAAGATACAAAATCTAAAAGTTATTTTTGTATCAGGGTCTACAATGCAAGGTGAACCCCTACCCAAGTATTCACTTATAGTTGCTTATTTATGCCAAACCGTACTTTGTGCTTGGTGAGTTAAAGATGCATTGCCAAAAGGTAGACGCTCATTTAAAATGAATAAACAATTTAATAAATTGACATATTTTTCATTCTTATCTCGTATATAATTTAATTATTAATTTTTTAGAGTGACGAGCAAAACTCATAACCACTCATTGAGGGTGTATATCGGGTGAACTCTACCTATATGTAAAATGAAAGCCTTATTATCGTGCATGCAGCAAAGAGTTAGCTAAAATAAAATCAAAATCAAAATCCTAAGACACTTCTCTCCAAATACACAAAGTAAAATACATCAGCAGCCATGAGAACAGCAGCGCTACTGCAAAAGTCTCCAACAACCCTCACTAAAGGGCCCTTTGATCTCTCCATTTAAATAGAATATATAATCATCGACCTTTTGCCTTGACAAATTTAGTTCTTGAAGCCTTCCTCTCCATCTTCTCTCTCTTTTTCCTTGTCTTCTCATCTTCTTCAGCATCCTGCAACCAAAACCATTATATTAGTCACACCCCATAGAACCACGAGTAAATAGCAGAGACACCAACATACATACCTCGGAACCCATTGACAAAAATCCTTTCAGGAATCCAAATGATTTGTATAGTGCAAATCCTGGTATCTGGAAACCAAAACCACAATCCACTTAAAACATCGACTAGGTTGTTGCTCGTTACCAGAAGCAGATCACTCTGAAAATAATGCTGGAAATGATAAACTAACAAGTTCTAAATAAGGAGCCCAGGGTCACAAACTGCAACACTTTCTACCAATACTAAGACAAAATCTCCCTAGAATGTTTACTAAGACAAATCTCCCAAGAATATTTTGGACATGAATGGACTCTATTATTCTGATGACTCTCTCAAGTCTTACACTTTTACCGGCATAAAGCAGAAAAGGCTTCAAACTTAAAACTAACACAACTCATATCAGCCTAGCCTAGGGGCGGGGGCGGGGGCCAAGTTGGAACCAAGCCAACCTAACCGGCAAAGCTAGGGACCTGAAAAATCTATAAATTGAAACCTAACAAAACTGTAGTTTGATGTGTTTGGTTCAGGTAGTAAAAATTATGGAATAACCAATTTTTCAAGCAATTGAAAGACTTGAGATGAAAGTCTCAACAGCCTCAATTTGAAAATTGCATCTAAGACTATGGTATCATAGCAAAAGATTTCAAGATGAATAACAAAAACAACCTTCCAGGGTTGTACTACTATAATCAGTGCTAAGACTCAAATCTGACCAGAGAGGGGTAGGGAAGAAGCTGAACTAGTTGAATCTTTTCATAGCCATGACAATTGAGGGATGGTGTTTGAGAAGAAATTAGGGGTTTTCTGTTTACTATGGATTTCATACCTAAATATTTTCCCAAATTACAGGCCAAAGATTATCTAACAATGTAGTACTAACAAGAACCATCCTCTCTTATAAACAACAGAGGATTCAAATAATTTGCATCACAGAAAAAATCAACCAGAGATCCACCCAATTCAATGGCTACTGAACAAGGCCATATTGATCCTATCGATAGAGTCTGGGAACTGCAACACATCACAACTGAGATGCAAGCAAATTTTCAAGCCTGAGAAAAATGCATGGGGAGAATTTAAGGACGTATATATCAAACTATAGGAACCCTAAATGATCTCGTGACATCATGTATCGCCTATGATTGCAAGCGAATAGAGGAAATAGAGTTGCATTGGTAGTCAAGGAATTGCCCAGCCTGTCCTACACGTTACTCCACCACACAATGGTGGTAGGTTGAGAAAAGTAAAATTAGTGGCTTATCAACTCAACAATGGAGCATCATAATGGTGAGAAAAAGTATAAGACTGGCAGAGGCATCTAGGGAAACAACCAATATGACTTCAGTCAAAGATAAAGAAGTTGTTAATGGCACAGTACCCAACAGCAAAACATGGGCAATATTTAATCCAATTATGCTCCTGATGGAAAATGATGTCTATGACTATCCCATTGAGTTCAATAAGTTGTCTTCTACCAGTTCTACAAACAACAATCTAACAGAATATGAGGACCAACAGATTTCAAGTTACGTTAATAGACTGAAGCCAACCACCCAAGGAAAGATGGACTGCCACACAGCCATGACCTTAACTGAGGTGTGAAATATGGCCATGAAGGCAGGACTCTTACAAAAAGCGATGCCCAAGTAGGGCAGCCTCACCCAGAGCTTAAGAGAGAAGAAAAGAGACCAGCACATGAGGTTTGAGAAGGGCATAAGAAATCCAGCAACATTCCATATGCACAGCCAAATATCAATCAATAAATCTTTTAAATATGAGAGCCTAGCTATGCATCTAACAGCTGCCCAAGGAAGAAGATGGCGAACATAGCTGAGTAAACTAAGTTTGAAGAACTAGATGAGAGAATGAGGTAGAGGATGTTTGTGGCCTTGATGAGGAAGATAACCATGAGCTTGAGCGGGCTAGTATTGTCATTCTGAAAATTGACACAAAGCAATCTGACTAGAACTGAGAATTGAAAGAGATTTAGAAACCTACAGATATTGGGATTACATTTAATAGTATTAGGAAACTATCACCAATAATACTTATAATAGTTTGTTTCTTTTCTAAATTAATTAAATATTCCATTATAATTCCTAGTAGAAGAAACCTATAAAGATGGAGTTACATACTTACATTTAATGGTATTACAAAACTATCACGAATATAAATTACTTGCAATCTTTTGTTTCTTTTATAAATTAAATATTCTATGATGATTCCTAGTAGAATTAGAATTGATATTGGGTATTCCCCCTAATAAGTACACTTGTAGAGTTGTAGTCATGGATGGGGTTCAACTTTTCAATAGATAACTATTCTTCTTAACTTGAAGCTAGTTGTTTTTCTTTTGCACTTCTTTTAACCAAAAAGAAGTCTCTTCGGTTCTCAGGAGCCTATGCAAAGTTTTTTTAAACAAATTTTCTAAGGGTGTCAAAGCTCTCCTTGATTTCTGCTGCTTCAAATAATAATATAAAAGGGTTGAACAAGTTATAGAACCATTTTGAGAAAGCAAAATCCAATATTCCAATCAAACTATAGCATCTTCGCTTATTGCAAACAATATTAAAAACCTGTGAGAATCCACAATGCTACATAAAAGCCATGCATATTCACAAGGCAGATACTATTGAACATCAAAGGGCCACCAATCACGATTAGGTTTTCACTATTCCTCGAATCTCTTCTTTCTTTCAACTTCCCAATTATATTACACTTGCAATTCAACATAGAAAATGTGCTCCTAAAAACATGTCCAGCAAATTCACCTTTATGAGACAACCTCTATGTTTGGCAACCTTTAACATGTTTGCAAGCATGTCATAGTTTAAGAAATGCTTTTGATAAAGAATATAAATTGAAGTTTAGAAGCTACAGCTTTTAATAACTACAAGAATGTAATGAGGGAAAAAGTTCATTAGGAAAAAAAGCTGAAGTTATAAAGCATACCACTAGGTAAGTGTACCAAAACTTGTCCGACAAGATAGATGCAAGTTGAACAAAACATGTGATATAGATCACGTCATGTAGATAGCTGCAAGAATAAAATGAGGTAAGCAAATCCCTAAAATGATCAAAAAACAAGCATATAATACAAAACTTAATACTTTGCTAGGATACTGCAAGGGATTGATAATGTATCAGAAAATTTTCTTCATTTCCATTTTATTTTAATTTCCCCCATTATGCTTTAAGAGCCAAATTTCTGGAAAACTCCCATGCAAGATGACACTATTGCAAAAAGAAAATGCAACTATAATGAGTTTCTTTTGCTGTAACAACCCAATTTAAAGCTACATGGGTTCTTCAGTACACAATCAGACCAAATTTCAACTAAAAAAACCACATGGTAAACATATAGAATTCACATCAAAATCTTTTCGAATCAATGCTGCTCGAAATATAAAGACAAAATGAAAATGATACCCGCAAACTCCGGCAGTACTCATATCGTATCCACCATCAATGAGCTCTCCATCATCACCATAACTGGGTTTAGCCATGGCGGCCAATTGTTGGTAAGGTAAAATGTAGGCTACAGAAGTGAATACTAGCCCGAACCAGTGCATCCAGGAAATACTAGAGTAGAAAATCCCAAATCTCACCAGCAGATATACAGCCTATATAGTATATACACACAATTAAATGATCAATTAACGGAAAACCCCAAAAATAAAATCGTAATTTTCAAAATTAATAGTAAAATAAGAAAAAGTTTTTACATTGCATATAAGGATAATGCGAAGGAGGGTCCTCATGTGCCGAGCGTTCTCTTCCTTGCGCTTCTTCGCTCCTTGATTTGCCATCGCTGAGAACAGAGACGACAACCTATTACGGTTTCAGGAAGCTGATCAAGAAAGCAATGATGCTTGTGGCAGTAGGCGGTGAGGAGTTCGAGGCAGTGACGAACTGAAAGATTAGAGGCTTCGATCAGTGGCGATGTCGCCGGACTCCGCTGGGCGGTGGCCGGAGAAGCAGCAGATCGAAGATTCCGAAGACGCGAAGAAGAAATGGTCGAAAATGGAGAGAGAGAGAGAGAGAGAGGAGAGACGACCAGAGTTGCTCGGCAGAGAGGAGAGACTGCTGTAAATGTTAATTACCTAGTATTATTTAGGAAAAATGTCAAATAGGTTACTAAACTTTCACACATTATTTGTGTAATTGAACTATGAAATAAAGAAAATTAAGAATTGAACCATCAAAATCCCAAAAATTGTGTAAATAACATTGTTTACAAGTTACTTCAAAATTTTTCTTAAATATGATGTCATAATTTCAAATTATATATAAAAAATTATTTTAATTTTCATTTTTAAAAATTAAAAAAATTTAAGAAGGTTAAGTCAATCTCCCACTTCATCTATTGTGTATAAAGGAGAGGCAACCATAACTACTCCCTCCTTTGTTCAGATGAAGAGGGGGTCCTGAGTGGCAAGACCAAGACGCTCGCAGCCGTGAGGTCCTGAGTTCGAAATCGTCTATCACCCGGGTTTGAGCCTTATCCCACTCATATGAGGAGTGGGGTTTGCCTCGATAAACCCAACGAAGGTGGTTTGAGCCGGATCCCACTCAGATGAGGAGTGGGGTTTGCCTCGATAAACCCAACGAAGGTGGGGGCAGTCATGACTGTCTTTCCCTTCATCCACAATAGGTGGTTGCAGTCACCTTCTGAAAATTATTTTTTTAAAATTTTTAAAAATAATAATTAAAATAATTTTTTTTATATAATTTGAAATTATGACATCATATTTAAAGACAACTTTGAAGTATCCTGTAAAAATTGTTACATACACAATTTTTGAGATTTTGATGGTTCAATTGCACATTTTTTTGTTCGATGGTTCAATTACACAATATGTAAAAGTTTAGTGACATATTTGACAATTTTTTTTCTATTATTTATTTGATTTGTTTTTATTTTTATTTTTTAATAAAAGAATAATGAAAAAAATTTTAATTTCTTTAAGAATATTATTGACTTTATTATAAGGTAGTATCTGTTCTATACTTTTTCCTTGTGACCTTTCCTCAAGGAGGGCTATGAATGTGACATTTGAGCACAAGGTGCATGACAACAAAATTTCAAATTAACTAATGAACTATGCGCAAAAGTGTAAGTGCAACCAAGTTCCTAAATTGTCTATTATTATTATTATTGACAAAAATTAACACATACTTTTAAGGCATGTAAAATCATATTATTTAGCATGAGAATTGAAAATGATACAAAAGAACTAACAAAAAAAAAAAGAACAATAAAAGTGATTATTAGAACTTTACCCCCAAAAAAATAAAAAAATAAAAGAAGACTGAAATGTTGTTTGGGTTCAATCCGTTACTTTGAGATGACCTCAATAAGAGCTACAATAAATTTCAAAATCAAAATTTATAAAGTAATCAGAATTTACTTCTTTTTCAATCATCTCACTTGGTTGATCTTACACTCTTCTTTTTTACTTAAAAAATATTACATTCATTCTTAAGTTGTGTACAACTAGTACTTTTAGTCCATAATTGTCTAGTTTTATAAATATAATCTTTAATTGTGTGACAATGCAACATATTTAGTTCTTTACTGATACATTTTAAATTCTGTCCTAACTTCTATGATTTGTCTCCATCTAAATCTTAAAACCATGCATTTTAGAAGAAACAATAATATGCTAAAAATTTTAATCAAGAGTATATTCAACTTCTGATATTTCAACCATATTGGCAATTCAATATAGAATCCACGAGTTTTGGTTGAGACATTTTCAAATTTAATTATGTAACAAGTATAGTATTAAATGTCTTGAGAAATATCAGTAGCACGATATAGAATTGTTCATATACTACCGTGTAGGGGTCAAAAAATGAAATGACTGCTTTAATAAAATAATTGACTACAATAGTGAATAAGAGTATTCAATTAAGAAATGAAGCGAAAATAATTATAAAAATTCAAAATTTAAGTCATTTCACAAGAATAATCCACAAAAGAAGTGTTATTTCACAAGTATAGACGTATAAAATTAAATGTCTTGAGAAATATCAGTAGCACGATATAGAATTGTGACTATACTACTGTGTATGAAATGACCGCTTCAATAAAATGATTGATTACAATAGTGAATAATAATATTCAATTAAGAAATGAAACGAAAATAATTATAAAAATTCAAAATTTAAGTCATTTCACAAGAATAATCCACAAGGAAACCTACAAAAGAAGTGTCATTTCACAAATATAGTATTAAATATCAGTAACACATAAATTTCACTATACTAGTGTAAGGGCAAAAAATGAAATGACGCTTTAATAAAATGATTAATTACAATAGTGAATAAGAGTATTCAATTAAGAAATGAAAACGAATATAATTCTAAAAATCCGCAAATTTAAGTCATTTTAGAAGAATAATCCCTCTAATAACATTCCCTTTTTATAGATTTTCCCTGTTCCAAAAGATCATGTCATTTCCCAGGTGAGACCCAAATAGTCAATAGTGACGTATACAAGGGCATATCCGCATATGGTTTTATATACTCCACTAAAAACCAAAAAACAAAACAAAACAAAACAAAACAAAACAAAAAATAGTCCCACAGGCATCCCAGAATTGTCACACCACTACTTCTGAAATGAAATGGAATAGGATCCTGTATTTGGATCTTTGACAGCTTTGAAGTTGTCGACACTCATCCCAAATTTCCCCAAAATGGAGTTTCCCATGTCTTTCAGCTTCCCTGCACAAACATCAAAATGATTACATCAACTTCATTTTACAAGACAAAATCAGAATTTTACAGACAGAAAAAAAAAACATACAATAAAACAAAAATTGGTATCAGCCCACTTGCTCAGTTTTTACTTGTTTTTTTTAACAGAGACCTCCATTACACAGATACAGGATGTTACGCAAACAACATAAAACTAGAGAGGAAGCCAATTCATTACCAACTGTCATAGACAGGATGGTATGGTAGCAGCATCATTTAATTAGTACTTGTATTTTTTGAAAAATAGTACCGAGGTAGTAATACAAATGAGGAGATATTTAAAGCTCACCAATCATTTCTTCCTTCATCTTTTCACGCTTTTCATCTGCCAGTGGTTTCAAACGAACAATTGCTCTTCTAGCTTGATCATGTGAAGGTTCCAACTCCAAGATTTTTGTCATGTCTATAAGAGGATACAACATAAGAAGCATTTTATCTTATAAATAAAATAGTCAATTATGAAACTAAAGGATTTGCAACACCAATTTCAAGCATGCGGATGCTTGTCAGGGGCAATCTTGGCCTATTCTGGTGTGTTAGGAGGAAGGGGAAAATGTGAATATCAGCTAATGTTACCAATATCAGAGGAAAAATATGAATTCAATATAACATCAATCAAAGGAACTCTAATAAATGGAAATGTCCTTGGAGATAAAATAATACTCCCTAGCAGAATGAAATGTATTATTCACCTTTGATAGCCTCATCATAATGTTCAAGCTTTTCATTTGTCTCTGCCCTTCTAAGCAATGCTTTGACATATGTAGGATTTAGTTCTAACGCCTTGGTGCATTCATTGATTGTCTCTGTATATTTTCCCTGTGAATTAGAAAACATTATTTCTAGAACACAAGTCAAGCGTTAAATTGAGAAATAGTTAACGAACACATGAAATGGCAGCTTGAAGTTACTTGGGAAAAACTTCACTTGTATAGAAGATTGTGTAAAAGTCAATAATGATTGTTTCTCACATCATCACTCATGTTGGGTTTGGAACACTGGATTTTCATAAGCTCACTGATAGTGCCCAAGTTGGTCAAATCAAGCATATGCAAAGATGTTTTTGAGGTATTGGTAGGATTTTCATAAGCTCACTGGTAGTGCCTAAGTTGCTCAAATCAAAGGCATGCAAAGAGTCAATGTTTTTGAGGAATTGGTTGCAATACATTTTGTTGTCCCGAGACCCTAGAAAGTAGTGTTCTAACAGCTGTTCTTGGTTAAATTGTTTACTTATTTACCTATGATTCCTATCCCTAGGATTACTTTTCTATCTTTGTTGCATAGGAATGAAAACAAGACTAATTTCAAAAGGTTAGGCCCAGAACATGGCAACTAAAAATAATAACATATGTATAACAAAGTTAAAGAAATGACCTCTTCAGTAATGAGCATTTTCTAGCTTTCAAACACTTCAAAAGAATAAAATTTTGAAGGATTTTGGCTTTATACCAACTGCAGAACACTAATGATACATTAAGCAGAAAAATATCCTAAAAACTCTCACACAAAAAAAAACCTAAAAAGTCAACCTTTTTCAGAACTACTCTTCCCATCTCTTTTCTGTTCCAATAAGCCATTTCAGAGGAACAATGGGAAACATCCAATAATAGGCAGAAAATGAAGATTCAAAGATCACCTCAACTTCATTTCTTCCTATGAAATTCTGCATAATTCAGACTCAACTGACTGCAGAGTAGATTGCGAAAGAGATTGGAAATTTTGTAGACCTTGTCAACTCCATATACAATACAAGTTGGAAATGGAGAATTGGAATATCTCAACATCCACATTAGTATCACTAAGCTCCTTAAGCAGCTTCTGTTGCCAATGCATGTCAAACAAGCAAATACAAATTTTTATACAAATGTTGCTATGCATAACATGCGTTGGACTATACATTACCACTCAATAATATGGCGCACGTGTATCTTGTTTCCCATTTTAGTTCACTCACTACTTTATGTGGAGTTGTAATATCTTTCTATTCCAAGTTTAGAATTGTTCTGTTTCCTCTATATACTCTGAGGAATGTCATGTCTGGTTAAACTAGTCCTTACTACCCCTTCATATTCTTCGCCTTTGAAATCTGAACCAGACTAAAAGGCAAGGGACAACACACAAGCCCTTCTGAAAGAGAATGGATTTGAACACCTAGTCACCTAGGTGCAAAAGCTAGAATTGAAGAAGGAGAAATGTATCTTTTAGATTCCGTAGAATCTTCACCAGAAATAGAGGAATCTGCAAGAATGAGCTCTGCAGGAAGCAATATTTAAAGTCAACACTTTCCTTGACTTGAACTATTACCACTAGTCCGCTATATTTTCTAGAAAAAGCAAAGAAATAATACTACAGAAAACTAGTCCTTACTCTCTGTATAACAACTTTCTTCACCCACCCCAAACTCCTACTACCCAGAGAGAATTCTCTGTTCATACTGTTTATTACTTGTCAGACCAATCTATTTTTTTATTGTGGAAATTTCACCAAATTTCATCATTTTCTACATATGAGAGCATTACTAAATGTTGAACAATTTTTTAAAAGTAACCAGTCAAACTTGAAGTTGTGGACTAGATTTGGAATTGCGACTATACTCAAGAAACCAAAAGAGGAATCAACTCTAAGAAGAAAACACCATTACAGAATAAAAGTAAGGCAATCTGAATCCAGAAACAGACTAGCTTTATATATTTTCATATGAAGCACTATGTTGAGTCTTTTCACTCTAAACCAAGTACTGAAACTGAATGAAGATATTGGATGCATGACATGAAAATGCTTTCAAATGGCTCCACAAAGAAGGTGAACACCGATTCCCATGATTGATTTACCAGTTATGTAATTTGTGAAAAAAAAAAAAGAAAAAAAAAAGAAAAAAAAAAAGAAGGTAAAAGCAACTGAGGAAGAAATAATAAAATGTCTCATATCCTGAAGGTTTCCAGTAGCACTTCAATGAAAATTTCTACTTAAATATAAGGGTACAGTGAAGATTTTTATGGGTACAATACCCACATGGGTCAAGATTTCCATTTATATCTCAATACCCACCCAGGTTAGACTTTATGAAAGTCCATCATAAATGCCAACTTCACATCCTACCTGTATCATGATAAGACAAGGTTGGGCATAGTCATTCCCTAGGGGCCTGCGTGGCCATCCACACTACCTCATCTCCCAGGAACACCCTGGTCCAGCCCCAACAAGGATTTGGGGCGGCTAAGGTGTGACAAGGAAGCCCAACGAAGGTAGCTAAGGTGCTTAGCCCCATCATACCAAAGACTTGGCAAGGACTCCAGGGAAACTACTTGAAGGAATTGAGTCAAAAGGACTCCTATATTTAAGTAACTATTTTACTCAGATAACAATACCACAACTTTTATAGACCTGTTAGCTAATATAAACCCCCAAGGCAGGCACTGAGGGGCATCACCATATTTAGTGTTGGAATAGTTGAACTGAATCTCTATTGTAATGCTTTCATTAAAGTGGATTCCTATTGTAGTTTTCCGCTGTCCCTTAATGCTTTCCACAGAAATCTTGTGTCTGTATTACTTTCATACTTGCTTATATTCTTAAATTCATTAGTACACATTGTTTAAAACTCATAAAAACACCAGTACCTGTCTGTGGCTGTTCTAACCATAGTTATCACGGCGCCCTGTTAAGTCGCGGCGCCCCCCGACCGCCATGTCGCCTAGGCGTTGCCTAGGCGACAAGTTAAAAAAATACTATAATATATATATATATATATATATATATATATATATATATAAACAATTAAACATATAAATTGTACTGCATCTGCCTACTGCCTACTGTCTAGCCTACTGCTCACTGCCCACTGCCCAGCCTACTGACCACTGCCCACTGCCTAGCCTACTGACCACTGCCCACTGATATTATTGACCAAAGAAGTGGGCGAAGAAAAACAGTCGCAGCTGCAGAAAACCAAAGAAAATGGAGAAGAAAGAAGAAGAGGAAAGAATAAGAAAGAAGGATGACTCAGGCGGTGGGAGGGCGACAGCGACGGCGATGGGCGACGCTGGTGGGAGGGCGACGGCGGCGGCGATGGGCGATGGCTGTGGGAGGGCGACGGCGACAGCTGTGGGAGACATTAGTCGACGCACTAGATCTGAAATGCTTTCTTCTTCTCATTCTTATTAGGTCAAAGACGCCGGAGCTTGCCTCACCGTTTTCAGGCGAGGCGAAGCCTCCAGGCGTCCTGTCTCCACCGACAGGACGCCAAGGCGTCGCCTAGTCGACGACTAGGCGACGCCGTGATAACTATGGTTCTAACAATATCCTTCATTCACTAGACATGATTTAACTGGAAGAAATTGCCTGTCATTTATCCCCATGTTATCAGAAAAACCTTTCCCTGACCTCTTATCTTGGAATACAAAGAATAGTAAGTTAACAGATTTATATTAATAGATGAACCCCTTAGCAAACTAAAACAGACAGGAGAGAAAACTTATAGGAAGTTCTGAAGGCACTCTGGTATGGGGAACATCTTGACCAATGGTCAGGAAATAAGAGTAAACTGGTGAAAGTTGGCATAGCAAAGCGCAAGCAAAAGGGAAAAGGAAACCATAAGTTCTCACAGTACTTTGTAAGTTCAAAATATAGATTAATCAGGACATTGAAGCATAACTCTAGCCTGGTTATGTGTAGATTAAGGTTTGAGAGAACAAGAGCAACCAATATTCAGTTAATAAGTAATCATATTCCTTCATCCAACAGATTGCCAAAGACTAACAATCTAGTCTAGAGGATATGTCTATAAAGACCATTTTTAAATCACTCTAGTTATGAGATTGTCAAAGATAATATAGGGAATTATGGGATATCGCTAAGGTATCAAAACAGCAAGTGCATTTCATACACTCACCACAATCATAAATTCATAATTCACTATTATAAACATGTAAGAAGTCAAAACTTTGAAGCATTGATCACAAAATAGCATATGACAAAGACAGACACTAATAAGAATAAAAGCAAGATGCCAATGACAAGCATATATTCCTTAGAGAGAGTAATAACACGAGTTTACATTTGTTAGATCTTGGCATGGCTTTCAGAAAATTTAGGATACAAAGTGCCTATAAGAATGTCCTTCCAATTCCATGATAAAATAGTTCAATATAGAATGTCCACTAAAATGATTGAATGAACATACCAGTTTAGAGAAACAAGCTGCACGGTTTGCATGGCATATTGCTTGAATTTCACTAGATGAAGGGGCATCTTTTACAGCTTGCAAAGCTAGCTCATACTTGGACAATGCCTCTTCATGAAGCCCATCCCTAAACAATGTATTTCCTTCAAGCTTCAAATCATTGGCCAGAGCCATTGCTTTCTGATGCTCAAACACAAGAACTGATGTCAACAAACAGCAGCGACAAATAGAATTTGCTATAAAAGAGCAAAAGAGATAACACTTCAACCACAAAGAGAGATTAGAAAAAGGAACAAGCCACAACTAAAGAAACAATGAATTAAAAATTAGCATCAGGTGACAACGAGTAGAAAGGCTAACAAACAATAACACAAATGCTTCTAAACTCTCTTTTGCACTAAATAAGGAGTCTCCTCACAGATATAAGTTATTGTATTTTCTTTTTCCTTCTATGGTTTCCCAGAAATTGGGATAACAGGATAAGTCATCCAAGCATTAGAAACAATTTATTTTCGGTCAAGTCAGCAACTAATATGATCCTAAGGTCCCAAACAGAACTTTCTTCTCCCAAAGAATTTGATCATATTCAAAGCTATTGCTCACTACATCCATCACATTCAAGCTCAACAGAGATCAGCAACTGAACTACTTATTCATTAAAACAAAAGAAAAAAAAAAGATAAAAGAAAAAAAATTGTAACAAATAACTTAAGTACTACTTGCACAAAATAGGGAAGAAAATATAGTCTGCTCCTACGTTCCCAAAATTCACATACACACAGTGGTATTCCGAATTCCAAAACGCAAAAATAATAATATGCACAATAATACGCATATGCAGCTCCAAAATAGATATTAGCAACACTGTTAACTAGATATTAGCAACACGAATGCGAACCCCCAAGGCATCGTTGGATTACAAAGCTCCAATAATACCGGAAATCACAATGCATAAACAGCAGTGTAGAAGATATTTATTCCCTTATTTAGCTTAATCAATCTTTTCAAAATGACTGAATGCAACATAAGCATATACAAATTTAGCATCGGAGTCATATGTATTGAGAGAGAGAGAGAACCTCGTGAAGTTGATCCATATCGGATTCCATTTTCTGTATCGGCGCCTCTTCGTTTCCACCCGAAGAAGACGACGGTGTTGATGTGGCAGGGCTCGCATAATCTTCTTTTGCTTTCTCGTCCTTTACACTACTGTGACTAAGGTTTTGTTCCTCTTTCTTCCCTTCTGCCTCATCGGTCTCGTTAAGTTCGGTGTCGCTAGCAGTCTCGTAACCATCGGAACCATATCCAGATGCCGCCGCAGGCGCAGAGGACGAACCAGCGTCTGTCGATGCTTCAGCCGCCTTGACTGGTGGCGGTTTTGGCTTTGACGTTTCGTCAGAGGATGGCACAGGTTCGATCAACACCATTGCTGCGTTGCTTTTTCTCTGTTTGATTGTCTTCCCCTGGAGTAGACCGGGGCGTAGAAGGGTTGTAGTGTTGGCGTGTTGCTTCGATTTGCTTGCGATTCTGGAAAGCTCTGAAATCACAGGAAACGAAAACGACGCCGTTGATTGGCTGGGTTTAAACGCTTATTTTGGGCTGTGCTAATTGAGTAATTGTAGAGAAAGACAATCACCGAAATAATCAAATAAGGATTTGTTTGGAAATCTGGAAATATTTTTTAAAAAATAATCATTTTTTAGAAAGAAAATACTACATGTATTATTATTTTGAAAAAAAAGTTTCAAATAAACCACTGAACTTCCTGCTTTTGTTTAATTGGGTTACTGAACTTGAAAAGTGTGCAATTGAACCATCAAACAAGTAAAATTTGTGCAATTGAAACATTTTTTAAAGATTTATCGGTAAAATCCGATTATATTACTTACATGTATGTATTAAGAGTTACATTTTCCTATACCATACTAGTTGGGAGTCAATATTGAAATGTTTTTAACCCAAATTGAATTTTAAAAAATTAGAAAAATGTTCTATTGCACATATTTTACTTGTTTGATGGTTGGATTGCACATTTTTTAAGTTCAATGACCTAATTGCACAAAAGCGATAAGTTTAGTGACCTATTTGACACTTTTTCCAATCATTTTTTATTCACAACTTTTACTTTCTCTCACAAATTTTTGATGTAGACACCTTTTTTGAGACTCACATCCTTCAATATAATAAAGCCATAACCTCTTGGCTAATAACAGCTTAGCGTTTTCCCGCCCAAATGAAAGTGACGTCGTTCTGTTACAATCTATCTGTGTATATTGCTATATTTATTGTTCTATATGCATTCACACGATTTGTATTTGAATGTATCATTCTGTATGCACCGCTCAGTGCACGTATTTGCATTCCCCAATGTTAGAAGATAAATCATTTAATTAGTGTAATAAAGAAGTATATGGAACGTCAAAGACCTTGTGGTCAAGCGGCATAGCTGTAGCCCTCCCAAGTGAGATGTTACAGGTGCGTTGGCTCTTTGTGCTTCAGTAGGTTGAGAAAATATGTATGAACAGATACTACATTGTAACATAGTCAATAGTATTCAAAAAAAAGAAGTATATGGAACAATTATCAATCAATAAAAGAAAAAAGAAGGATTATATATGTTTACATGTCCAATTCTATTCTATGCTACGATTTAATATTTTCAATTTTTTTTACAAACACACTTTCGCATATTTTGGACGTTTACATGTCCAATGGGCATTTAATCATTCGTTGCATTAATTGAGATGAGAGTTCAAACTATGAATTGGATTATTCAGTTACAGTACCAATCCTGTAACACTAAGGATACCTCAAGACTCTCCTATACAATAGGGAAGCCTAAGTCAAATCACTCTACACCATACAACACACTAACCACATATAATACAAGTAATAATAATGTTACTACTGTTGGTCCCAAGGGGATGGGGTACAAGTCTAGAGGGGGGGGTGAATAGACTTGTATAAGATTTTGCAAATCTTTTCGACCTCTCGTGTGTATTGAACTTAGGATGTTTAGGTTCGATACCTCACGAGGTGAAGACAAAGTTTTATGCGCAGCGGAAATATTATCCCCTTTTGGTTAGCACGAGTTTGGGTTAGTTCGAGAGGTGTGATTATATGCAGTGCAATCGAGAAGTTAGCGAGAGATAAAAACAGAAAGTAAATGCAAGAGAGATTTTTAAGTGGTTCGGCCAACCCGCCTACTTCCACTCTTCTTCCAGAAACTCCCTGGAAGGATTGCACTAAAAACTTCCCTTTCTAGTACAATAACGAGCGCTTGAGCTTTGATCACCAAGCCCGCCTCAAGCCTCAGGTTTTTCGCCCCGCTTCCAGTTACTCCACCTCTCGAGCACTTGACCTTTGATCACCAAGCCCGCGTCAAGCCTCAGGTTTCTTTCGCTCGGACAGCAGCCAGGTTACTCCGCCTCTCCTCAGGTTTTCTCCCCGCTTCCAGTTACTCCACCTCTCGAGCACTTGACCTTTGATCACCAAGCCGCGTCAAGCCTCAGGTTTCTTTCGCTCGGACAGCAGCCAGGATACTCCACCTCCCTTGCTTAATCCAAAGCAAGACGTTGTTGATAGTCACAGTTGAATGTAACGATCTCCAATCTGACCACAAGCTATCGTTGAATCAACTTTGATGTAGAGCAGCTTTGGTCACCTTCTGGATGTATGACAGTTTAGCTTTGTAACTCTCTTCGAACACTAAGATGTGTTCTCTCGCTGTATTGAATATCAGGATGATATTCCAAGTTAAGCACTTTGCACTGGAACGTTTTTATCAGACACCTCTTGTTAACCTCTTGACCTTTTTCACAACCTTTGTGTCTTTACGTCCTTATATATGAGAGTAGAGAATATTCCGTTGGAGGGAAAATTATTCCGTTTGAAATTGTCTCCCACGCCGAACATGGGTCTTGCACATTTTCAGCATTTTTCATGGAGTAGTGGTCTTGTAACTTGAGCCTTTTGTTTGTAGTGAATTTCCATATTCCACTTTCTTGAGTCATGCTTCACTTGCTCTTTTGGATAAAGTTACTCTTTTTATGTTCCCATTCCTTGTTTGGGGAATCTGACCACTTCAGGATTGGTGCACTTGACCGTTTGTGGTGGAGGTCTGACGTGTCATCCACTTCCGTCCATTTTGAAACCTCCCGCTCAGCACCTCTTCAATATTTTATCTCCATGATATTCTTCTTCTCCAAACTTAGAGTATTTTGTCTGCACATGTTGACTAACATTCAGCCTCTTGGAGAAGTGCCGGTTTATCGAGACCATAGAAGATGTCTCGACCACTTGATGTTTCAATCCCATGTATCGAGAGGTCTATCTCTCGAATATTCTTTACGTCTCGAACTCGATAGGTATATCGAGAGGTCCTTACCTCTCGAACTTGGCTTGTGTCTCGAGACTTAGTTGATGTCTCGTAGACCCTTATTCCTCCAGAGTTGTCTCGTGCCTGCTTCTGATCTATCTGTTTGCTTACAACACGAAAACTTCTAAGTTGTTCAAACAAGTTTACCTTAAGCTTAAATATTTCCCGAGTTGAGCTCAAATTACCCGGTTGTATTTTCGCTCTTAGTTTACTTATCGAACTTACATTGTTTTGCCTATGTATCGAGACTTGGGGATTCTTACTTAACAGTTGGTATCATCAAAACCTATTACATGATGTTCCTAACAATTTCCCCCTTTTTGATGATGCCAACACTTATACTTACTTATATGGCTGATTTGAAAAGGAAAAAGCATTGATTTTATTTTCAGCGCATATGGTAAGTTTGACAACAATTCTACTAAAGCAAGAATAACCAAACTCACGCAACACCCCAACAAAAGATATATATATTATCATAACAGGAGTGTTTTACAGGGCTTTAGCAGAAAAGAAAGAAGATAAAGAACAACATCAAATTCGAATGCATGTAGACATCGAGAGCTTACTGCTTATTCGCTTTCCTCTTCTCGTTTATGGCTGCTCGTGTCTTGTGGAGGTCTTCAAAGTTCACCTGCTCTAGATATTCGTTTGATATATCCAGGTGAAGGTAATTGACAAAGGCTTCACCTATGAAGTTGCCTTCAATCACCCCATCTCTCCACCATTCGATGCATTCCGGAAGAGTGAGACCGCTATGAAGAGCTAAGTCAGTTTTGGTAAGAAGACTTACTATGATTCCATGAAGATATTCGTTTGAGTCTTCTTTGGTCCCTGCCTTGTAGCTCTGTAGGAGTAGCTTGTCTCTCTTCTCTTTGGCTGTTTGTTGTTCTTGTTTCTTTCTTCGATTTCCTTGTCTTCTTCTCTTCTTTCTCCTATTTCCAGTGAACGCTGGATCCTTAACATATCTGCTCTTTCAGCTTCCTCCATTTGTTTTCTTGTTTGACTTTGGAACTTTTGGAGGAGGAGGAGGTCCAGCTGGTTCACTTGCCGCCCTCTTCTTGCTGGTTGAAGTCCCTCCCTGAGTCTTCTTTTCCCCCTTGTTGGCATCATAGCGGAGGGAAAGTAAGGAGGACAAACCGTCGAAGAGTGCATGGATTTGGGCAGGCATTTGGTGCGACAGGTCAGTGAGTATGGTTTGTATTACATCCTGTCGAAGTTCACTTGCGCGTTGGTGGGCTTGAAGTTCTGCTCGTAACTCGGCGAATTCAGTTCTCATCCTTTTAGTCTCTGCTCGAGCTACTGCAGCCTCATCCGCAGCCCTTTGTGCTGCATTCTCAGCCCACACTGCTTGTTCGAGAAGTTATTCGTGATTGGCTTGGGAGTCACCGGAGCCAGTCACAGGTATTGCAGCGTTTCGAACAACAGCAAGTACATGCTCAAGTTGAGCCATCCTCTGAGATTGATCAGCCATGAATTGACGCACCTCACCAATGAAAGCTCGTTCGGCCTGTTGATCAAAGTCAGAAGAAGAAGGAGAAGAAGATTGAGTGGTACCTCTAGTCGGAGGGGACTTGGGTGCTTCCAGATTTCCACCCATGACTTGCATTCGTGATTCCACCTCTCGACTGACTTCCTGAGGTTCAGCAGGGACACTGGGATCAGAGCTCGAAGGTAGCTCCATATCAGGTGCTTCCCGGTTTCCACCTGAGGGATGGATCACTTCTTGCTCTTCACCTCTCGAACCTGGAGCCTCAGCTTCAGCTGCTGGTAAGGTAGGATTGGCCAAGGTGGGAGTCTCTGCATCAGATGCTTCCCGGTTTCCATCTGATTGAGGTTCCCCCTCAACACTACCTCTCGAACCAGTGCTGGGAACGTGATCATCTACTGGAGGAGTTGATTCATCGGCAGGTGCTTCCCGGTTTCCACCTTCTTGAACCTCAACTCTCGAACCAGCAGGGTTCTCCTCATTCTGCTCTTGTTGCTCACTTGTTTGTACTTCAGTATGCTCTGGTGAATCTGGAATATCTATTATCTCAGGAGCAACTGGTGCACTCCACCTTTCCCTATTAACCATATCGATGGGAAAGCCTGGGAGTTGGAGCAACAAAATTTCACCCTCTCGAACTGTCTGAGCTTCATCTGTTGCATTCGAGGGTGTGGACTCAGGTGGTGGCATTAGTAAGACAGAGTTAGGTGCCACCTCATGTGCTTCAGAGGTCTCGGATTCACCTCTCGAAGCTACCTGGTCTTCTAGAGCAGATTCACTCACTTGGGACAAGGGGATTGCTGCAGTTGGAGTAGGAGTGTCAGCATCATCTCGAGCAACCCCAGAGGTCTCTCCTGGACCTCTCGTGTGTTCTACACTTTGTCCCAAGGATATTGCTGTGGCAAGCCTGATATCCTCTCGAAATTGAGCATCTAGTTCAGGATCTTCTTCAGGCTCGGCTTCATCTTCTTGTGCATCAACAGCTATGCCCTTTCCTTTGTCAGATCGACCAAGATTACTCCTGATTACTTGCATCTCATGGGCACGGTTTTGAAGCTCGTCGGCTGGGATTTCAGTGAGATCTAACCAGTTTAGTGCAAATCGTTCCTCAGCCTCCATCTCTGCTGCTCTTGAGATCAATTGATCAAAGGGACCTGTTCTCCAGTTGATCCAGCGAAGTACTCTGGAGAAGTCGTCCAAACTCGATACATTCTCAACACTTTGATTCAATCGAGATGTGATTTCAGCATTCAGCTCATCAGAGTCAGCAGGTAGGATTTCTGTTGCTGATGCACACTCCACAGCTTGTTCAGTTATCTCTCGATCAACCGAGAGATCATGTGTCAACCCATCATTCAGAAAAGCTTGCACTGGGTTCCTGACCACAGTGCCCTGACCATCAGCAGCCACCACACAGTCTAGATCTTCAGCTGCTGGAATATCTACCTCTCGAACCACCTGTCGTGGTTCCTCAACAATACCCTGTACTGGATCACTGATCCCAGTACCTTCAACTTCTCGAGCCTCCTCTTGAGGCAAACCAACAGATTCATCAACATCCTCAGCACCATCAACAGCAAGTATATCAACACTTAAAGTTCCTGACAGGGACTTGGTAGGGGGCACTCTCTCAACCTCAGTGGCCAGTGTAGCCTGAGGTTCCCCCTGGGCTTGTGCCCTGTCCTCAAATGGTACTTGTATAGCGGATGGTGTCACCTCTCGAACCTGGGTGACAGCAGCAGTCTTGGTCCTCTTGGCCTTCCTTTTCAATTCAACCCTCTTGACTAGGGTGTCCAAAAGCTCGTCATCAGAGCGCTTCTCCTTAGCTGGGGCTTTCCTTTTGCCCCTTCCCTTAGGCTTTGAGGGTGAAGATGCATCCTTAGCACCTTTTGCCTTAGCTTGAGGTTTCGTTCTACCCATATAGGTATTCCGATGAACCTCTCGCCCTTCCCTCAGTTCGAAGCCCTTCAGTCTCAATAGAAATTGAACAACAAAGCCAAAACCAACCTTTTTGTAGATTGTCAGGTCGGAGTTGGAAACTGAGCTCTGCACTTGGTGTTTGAGGCAGTCGAAGATGATGTGAGCCCAGTCCAACTTGTTGTTGTTCCAGATGGCGTGGAGGATTTTCAGAGTGTCCAGATTTTGACTTCGTCTGTTCCGGACACCTTGCCGAGGATGAATTTTATGATGAGCTCGGCGGCTAGGGCAAACCTCTCCTTCAAATGAAATCTGCGGAGGGGAGGATGCTCTGGGTGGTGCAGTCTCCAATCGGATTTTGTCCCAAAACTCCTGCTTATCCATGTTGTAGTCCGATAGGTGCTTGACTGCCTCCTCCGACGTAGCAAAGTCGAATGCTGCTCGTAAATCACCCACGGAGATTGTTACGTCTATTTCGTTGAAGCGGCTTTCAACCTTGCCCTTCGTGACCTTGGCATGAGCGAACCATTCTGTGTAGTCGAGGTCATGAATGGTTCGGTAGTCATGCGTCATGTATCGCATTAGTTCTGCCTTCTCAAATTTCTTCAGGACTCTCTCCGCCATTGTTGGATTTGGCGAGTGGGTGATGAAGCCATCTTTGTCAAGGATGCTTCCCGCCTTGACTTGTTTAATCTGAGAGCGTATGTGGTCTAGCTCTCTCTGGTATGCACTGGAGGATGAAGATGAAGATGAAGAAGATGATGTTTCAGACGCCATTGAAGAAAGTTTGTGTGTTTTGGAGGGAATGTGTACAGCGTCTAAGGATTTGGGGATTTTGGGTATATGGTTTTGAGTTTGAATCCGGGTAAAGAAGAAGGATTTTGCTTTTATATTAGGCGAATTCGGGTTGGATATATGGGTAGGGTTGAGAGTTTGACCCGTGGAAAGGATCCCGGTTGATTTAAAAGATGTAAGAAGTCAGAAATACCCCTGATAACGGTCAGCTTATAAGGTATTTTGGTAAGGGTATTTTGGTAAAGTATAAAACGGTTTAAGCTTTGAGATAGTGGAGTATTGATGTTTTAAAATAAGCATGCTCCCACTAATCAAGATAATGCCCTTAAGTGCGAAAAACCGTCAGTAACCGATGACCACGTGGCTAGCATTTATGTCCAAAGATAGCCGTTCCACCTCATATATCCGTTGAGCTTATCAAATTCACCTTTCGAAGGTGAATGATCTTCCTCATGAGTTTAAGGATCTTCCCCCTGAGTGATTGATCCCTAAACCTCCTTATTCTTCCGTCTTGATCTGGTTAAGGATCTTCCCCCTGAGTGATTGATCCCTAACCCTCCTTATTCCTCCATCTTGATCTGGTTAGGGATCTTCCCTTTGATCCCTAACTCTCCTTATTCCTCCTTCAGAGATATCAGTTTGTTACCTTTCGAAGTGACCTCTCGAACTACCCTTCTTCGAGACATAATGTTTGTAGACAAACTGATCGGGTGACCTCTCGAACTACCTTTCGAACACAGATTGCGAGAGAAACAAGTTTGATTCATTTAAAAGATATCACTTGGAACATATCCTTAAGTTCATTTAGTGATTTCCAGATACATTACATATGAATCAATATCCTATTAAATTCCCTAGAAACTTTTGTTTGGCCTTGGTCAGCCTAATAGGAATCTATCGTTAAGGCGGGAACTAGCCATCTAAAGTCCTATTTGTCTAATAACAGAACTGGGGGTGGCTATTCCCTTTTCTTATTCTTCTCTCCGGAGCTGCTTACTATAGTTGGGAGTGACCATCTTCATCGCTAATCCTCTTAATGTCTTTGGATTAGGTATGATCATCCCTTTGGCTGCTGCAGACCTCAGAAAGTCCCATCTGGTCTTCCTCTCCGTTTCCCTTGGTTCTCCATTTGGTTGAGGAAGGCCCTTTTCCAGAATGTGCAGCAGTAGGAGTCCCTCTTGTGCAGGACTCTTCTCCCGATTCCAGTATCCCATCGTTGTGGATCTCCTCGTATTTGGGGATCCATTCACCTTGGATGGGAATAGGATTCTTGCTTGGATTATCAGGAAGCTCCGTAATCTGTTCACCCTTCGTTGATTCTGGATAGTTTTCTCCTTGAAAATCTCTGGACTTGACTGCCGGTTTCTTTCCTCTATAAAAGAATGGAACATCATCTTTTCCTTTCTTTTTCTCCATGGGAAGTTGATGGTATGAACTTCTGAAAGAAACCCTCTTATTTATAGCCCAATAGGATTACCACTGTTGAGTCACGGGATGCAATATGAATGACCATTCAATGCACTTGTATTGTCACACATAATTTTAACCTCCTTACACTCAACACCATAATCCATTAGCTGTTGCTTCATCCATAAGATCTGAGCACAACAACTTCCAGCTGCTACATATTCTGCCTCAGCAGTGCTTGTAGCTATCGAATGTTGTTTCTTGCTAAACCATGAGACAAGTCTTCCACCTAGAAACTGACATGTCCCTGATGTGCTCTTTCGATCTATCTTACAACCGGCAAAGTCCGCATCTGAATAACCCATAAGTTCGAAAGATCCACCTTTCGAATACCACAGCCCAACACTCTGCGTACCCTTTAGATATCTAAGAATCTTTTTGGATGCATTTAGGTGACTTTCCTTAGGACTTGCCTGAAATCTAGCACATACACCTACTGCAAAGGATATGTCTGGTCTACTTGCAGTTAAATAAAGAAGAGATCCGATGATACCTCGATAAGTGGTTTGATCGACCTCTCGACCTTCGCTGTCGACATCGATACGTAGAGAGGTTCCCATAGGTACTTTGACTGAGGATTTCCCTTCTATGTTGTATTTCCTGAGCAGATCCTTGGTGTATTTCTCCTGGTTGATGAAGATACCTTCCCTAAGCTGTCTCACTTGTAGTCCAAGGAAGTAGTTGAGCTCTCCCATCATGCTCATTTCGAACTTTCCTTTCATCAAACTGGAGAACTTCTCGCACAAGTCTGGATTGGTGCTTCCAAAAATGATATCGTCCACATAGATTTGCACCAATAAGATGTGATCCCCATCCTTAATTCTAAACAATGTTTTGTCCACTAGGCCTTTGGTGAACCCACACTGAAGTAGAAAAGAGGATAAGGTATCATACCAAGCTCTCGGAGCTTGTTTTAAGCCGTAAAGTGCCTTCTTTAATTTGTATACTTTGTCAGCTCCTACGTCCTTCAAGAAACCCGGAGGTTGTTCAACGTACACCTCTTCTTCGAGAAGTCCGTTCAGAAAAGCGCTCTTGACATCCATTTGATATACCTTAAAGTCTTTGAAGGCGGCATATGCGAGAAAGATGCGTATGGCTTCGAGACGTGCCACTGGAGCGAAGGTTTCATCAAAATCTATTCCTTCCTCCTGACAGTAGCCTTTGGCAACAAGTCTGGCCTTGTTCCTAACGATAACTCCATCCTCATTCATCTTGTTTCTGAAAACCCACTTTGTACCAATGACATTCTGATGATGAGGTCTCGGAACTAGTTCCCAAACATCGTTCCGTTCAAACTGATGAAGTTCCTCTTGCATGGCTTGCACCCAATCTGGATCACATAGAGCCTCTTCGATCACCTTAGGCTCTATTTGAGATAGAAAACAAGCAAACATGCTTTCTCTGTATGCTGATCTGGTTCGAACTCTGTCACGTACATCTCCGATCACTTGATCAGCAGGGTGATTTCTCAGCCATCTTAGGTCGGGTTGCGGCTCCTCAGTTGATACTTCCATTGAAGGTTGAGATATGGGTTGAACATCTATGATCTGGTTTTGATCAACTGAGTCAGGCGCTTTCTTCTTGGTAGACTCTTCATCATCTGATTCTGACTGGAGTTCTGCTACGTCTCGAACTATCGACTGCTTGTCTTCGAGAGGTAAGTTTGATCTCTCGATAGACTCTGGCTGATCTTTCTCAGCAGCTTCCGTTGTCTTTGATGGTTGATCTGTTGATGCCCTTTCATCAAAGGTAACATGTATGGACTCTTCAACCACCAAACTCCGCTTGTTGAAGACTCTGAGTGCTTTGCTTGTCGATGAGTATCCCAGAAATACTCCATCATCTGCCTTTTCTTCAAAAGTTCTTCGTTGAGTCTTCCCATTGTTGTGAATATAGCATTTACACCCGAATGAGTGGAAGTGGCTTACATTCGGTTTTCTTCCTTTCCACAACTCATATGGAGTCTTTCCAACTCCTTTTACTATCAAGGACCGATTTTGGGTGTAGCACGCTGTGTTGATTGCTTCTGCCCAAAATCCTTGTGATATGTTGGCTTGCGAGAGCATGGTCCTTGCGGCTTCTTTGAGAGTTCTGTTCCTTCTTTCAGCAACCCCGTTTTGTTGAGGCGTTCGAGCAGCTGACAGTTGATGATGAATCCCGTTCTCGTTGCAGTAGCTCTCGATTACTTGATTAACGAACTCTCCACCTTGATCTGACCGGATCTTTAGTATCGAGACATCCTTTTCAACTTGAACTTGCTTCAAGAGATTTGGCAGGGCAATTTTTGTCTCGCTTTTCTTGGTTAAGAACACGGTCCAAGTGAATCTTGTGTAGTCATCCACTACCACAAGAGTGTACTTCTTTCCCTTTATGCTGGGTGGATCCACTGGGCCAAATAAGTCCATGTGAAGAAGACTTAGTGGTCTAGTGGATGATGTCTCGGCTTTGCTCTTGAAAGAGGATTTGATCTGTTTGCAACGTTGACATGCCTCACAAATTTTATCCTTTCGAAACGTCACTTTGGGCAGTCCTTCCACTAGGTTCCTCTTAG